>NW_006921735.1:8145042-8154301 GCF_000298275.1 Orycteropus afer afer
TATGAAGGGATGGACACTGGGAGGAGGTAACTATGGGGAGGAAGCGGGAGGGGAGCTGCTGCATTGTAAATTTTTGTCAATGACATGAGACAAAGTATATGTGAACTGCTGTAGGAAAAGTGAATTTACTCTGTAAATCTTCACCCAAATCCTAATAAAAAAAAAAAATAAAAAGGGCAAGGCATTATGCAAGTTATCCATATGAAATACAGCATTTCATAATGTTACATATATTACAGTCTGTTTAGTTTCACAGACTTAAATATCTCAATGTCCTTTGGTTCTGTTTTTATGAATATGTACTCAAAACTTATTTGTTTGTTTATTTTTGTCCAGATTGGCAATTTTCAATACTGTGCTCCACTTCATGTTTTCTGTTTGGATTTTGGCAATGTTCCCTGACAACAAAGGTAAAATCGTGCTACAGATTCTTCTAAATAAGTTAAGGGTCACAAAAATGCTAAGGGCAAATGCTGATCATCTTGACCTGTATTTACAGCAAGAATATAAACACACAAGGTATAAGATAGATGCTTAAGAAAAAAAATCATTTAGCACTCAACATATGCCACATGCAGGGACCATGATAAACAATGATATGTACAATGATGTACCAAATTTACGTAGTAGGCTTTTTCTGAACTGTAAGAACAAACTTGAAAATTTATTATGTGACTGTCTAAAACTCTTTGTAGTATTTGTAGCACAGGCAAAACCCAAACCCATTGCCATCAAGTCAATTCCGACTCATGACGACCCATATATTTTCCAAGGCTGTAAATCTTTATGCAACAGCTTCAACTTTCTCCTGTGGAGTGGTGTTTTGCTTAGTTTGAACTGCTGATCTTTTGGTTAGCTGCCAAATGCTTTAACCACCACACCACCCGAGCTTCTTCATAGTGACCTTATAAAAATCAATAATTCTATCCCTCCTACCTAGATAGCTTTCCACCATTAACTGGTAGGCATTCATAGCTATTTTTCCTTAAAAAAAAAAAAAGCTTGTCTATTCTCATTACCTTAAGTTGAAGCAAGTAAGAATTTATTTATCCCCGTCTTTTACTGTAGGGACTTTTCATGAATAAGAAAATGGCCATATTTGTTCATTTCTATCATTAAACAGCATATTAGTTCTATTTTTGTCTTGTCTTGCATATGTACTTTTTAAAAAAGACCATAATTTGCTCTTTAGAGCCTTCATTTCCATCCTTTTGGAAAAGTTATTCAAGGTTATTGTGGCCCTATATCCATCAATCACATGTGCTTCATGGATTTCCATTGTCAGTAGTACAGATCAGTATGATGAATGGTTCAGGGTTCATATTCAGGAATCTGATTGGATAACTGTCATTACATTTGTTGGAACTTATAATTCAAAAAACATTGATGAAGTTGTCCAAGTAAAGAGAGCAATGCAAACCAGTTTCACTTATTATGAGCAACAAAGCTTGGAGATTTGTTAGCATAAATGAGCTTTGTGCTCCAGTGCACTCCCTGGGGATCATCAAGGGGATTGGAGAAAAGAATTAACTCTTTAAGTAATTATGCAGCAACATTAGGTAGTAGCTGTGTGCTGTGACAGAATATTGTACTATTCTTGTGCTTAAATCTTAATAAATAGAATGAGGACTCATGATTTATTTAGTAAACCTTTATGCTTTTGTTCTAACAGTTAGTAATAGTGATGTATTTTTTAAAAATCACTAGTTTATTATTAAATAAATTATTTAAATAATTATTTGCTTAGGTATTTCTTATAAAGGAGCCCTGGTGGCACAGTGGTTAAAGTGCTTGGCTGCTAAGAGAAAGGCTGGAAGTTCCTGACGGGGCAGTTCTACTGTCCTACAGGGTTGCTGTGACATGGAATGGAATCAACTCAGTGGCAACCGGTTTGTTTTTTCTCAGTACTTTCTTATTAAAGGAACCCTGGTGGTACAAAAGTTAAGTGCTCAGCTGCTAATTGAAAGGTTGACAGTTCAAACCTTCACAGTGACTCCATGAGCTAAAACACCTAGTGATCTACTTCTATAAAGATTAGAGCCTAGAAAATAGAAAACCCTAGGAACAGTTCTGAGGAGCTCTGGTGACGTAGTGGATAAGGCATTTGGCTGCTAACCAGAAGGTCAGTGGTACAAACCCACCAGCCATTCTGCAGAAGAAAGATGGGGCAATCTATTTCCATAAAAATTTATAGCCTTGGAAACCCAGGGGGAGTCACTATGAGTCTGAATCCACTCAATGGCAGTGAGTGAGTGAGTGAGTGGGGCCAGTTCTACACTGTCACATGGGATTATGAATAGAAATCCTCTTGACAACAGCAACACTTTCTTATAAGAACGATGTTGGCTGCCTTTGAGTTAATCCTCAGTTCATGGTGACCCCATACTAGCAGATCTAACTGTTGTGATCCACAGGGTTTTCATGGACTGATTTTTTTGGAAATAGTTTTCCAGGCCTTTTTTCCTAGTCTGTCTTAGTTTGGAAGCCCCACTGAAACCCGTTCATCATATGCAAGGCTCCATTGCCAGAGAGGTGGCAGCTACACATGACATGTATTAGCCAGGAATTGAACCTGGGTCTTCCACATAAAAAGGAAGAAGTTTACCACTGAACCACTACCACCCCTATAAGAAAGATGAATATTTATTATTTTAAAAAATAAGGAAGCATCAAACACGTTTCTAATTATCACCTTAAATCCTACTGCTGAAAGGTAACTTTGGGTCTTGAAATAGAAATAGAGAGATGGCACAACATAATAGACTACAGATAGACTAAAGTTTTTCTGAAAACATAGTAAATGCTAAAAGGGATATTTTAGGTCAGTGTATTTTGTTTTGGTAAATTGTGTTGATATAGTTGGCTATCAATTTTGGGAAAAAACTTGTTCTCAATTTCATTTTTTCTGTTAGCAGCTGAGAATTTAACCACTGCACCACCAGGGCTTCTTTCAATTCCATTTTCTACACTTATATAAATGTTAAACATTTTAAATATTTCATTTTTCTAAAAGTTAAATAATAAATTATGATAAAACTTATTAGCATTTTAAAATCTTGGTTTTAGAAGAGATTTTAAAATATATTTGAAAACCCAAAATTTAAAAAAGAAAAGCTAATACATGACTGACTAGAACAGAAAAAAATTGGTTTATCAAATAAGCAAGTAAAACACCATGAAGTCAGATAAATTTTAAAAAGAAAACAAAATAGTAGGAAATGGCAATGTGTGATAACAGTTAATTCTGTGATATGCTAAAAGTACTTACTTTTTAATGATCAGTAAAAATAACATGGAAATCAAACAGGAAGATATATAAAGACAAATATTTCTTTACAAAAGGGATGAATATTAATAACCATAAAATTTCTTAGTATTCAAAGTATCAATAGGCATATACTTTATTACTATTCAAGGAAATTCTGGTATAATCAGCAATGAAAGGATTTTATTATCAATAAACCAATGAAAATTGTCTCACTGTTCCAACTCTGTGGTGACTTAGCCTGCACGTGCTGTCTTTACCTGGCGGAGTGATGAAATACCAGCAGTATTGCATACAATTTCATATGGAAGTCCAAGCAATTTCTAGATTTTCACATATATGAGACAATGCTCTATTTATATATTATGGGATACACTTTCAATTTTAATATGAAAATAAATGGCTGATTAACATTGTTCAAAATATAATTTTTGAATATATTCTTCTGATTGATATTTATGCCTCAACCACTATGAAACTCAGATTATTGTTAAACAAAATCTTTCCCTCTTTCTTTACACTGAATTCAGGCTCTTGTAGATCTTTTATAATTTCTTCTTTGAGAGCAGGGGGTGCTGTTGTGATGAAGTTGCAGGTTTCTGTCAAAAAATCCAAAAGCAAGTCTCCATTTTCATTGCCATCAATAAAACAGTCAGATATATCCATGGTGGACAGAAGGTCGTAACACTTGTACTTAATCTTCAAGTTGTCTAGCATCTGAGTGACGTTGGATGATGTGACATACTGACAGAGGTCATTCCTAGGTAAGCGGGATTTGTACTTTTTCCACAGCTTGTCCCAGCCACTGGAGCCTGTGTTAACAGAACAAAGTTCATGTTTTCATTTATTCTTTCCTTCATTTACCAGGCAGACAGAACACTGGCTGCTTGGAATAGAACAATGAACAAAATAATACCCTTGTGGAGCTCAATTCAAGGACTAGAAGGAGAGAGAAAAACAAATAACCGAATAAATATATATCAGATGATGATAAATCCTGATGGAAAAAAAAAATCAGGGTAATTGTGTAGTGATAGGAGTGCCAGGGGGCTGGATGGGTTGTTGTTTTATATATATATGTGTGTGTGTGTGTGTGTGTATTTATGTATATATATACACACACACACATATGTGTGTGTGTATTTATATGGCATAGAAAGCATCTCTAATAATTTGGTGTTTGAAAAGAGACACCAAATCAAATCACGCAGGTGACAAAGAGAAGACCATTTCAGGTAGACAGAACAGCAAATGCAAAGGACTTGAGGCAGGAACTGCTTAAGATCTAGCCCAGGAAGCCAGTGAGGTTGGAGTTGAGTGAGCAAGGGAAGAGGGAAAGGAGAGGAGGTTGGGTGGGTGGCAGAGTAGTGAATGGGGTGCCAGATGATGAAGGGCAAGATAGGAGGCCATTGCAGTGCTATCTAACACAATTTTCTGGACTAATGGAAATGTTCCAAATTATCTATGTTATCCTGCATAGTAGCCACTAGTAACTCAGCCATGGAGCAAAGGAAATGCAGCTAGTGTGACTGAGGAACTGATTATTTTATTTCATTTTAATTAATTTAAAGTTAAATAGCCACATGTGGCTTTTTATTATTATACAACACCATATTAGGGTGACATAACTTGATATATTTTAAGAGGATCACTCTAGCCATACAGATGAGAATAGACTATAGGGATACAGGCAGAAGTAGGAGGAACAGTGAGAAGGCTACTTCCAAAATCTCTGTGGCATATGACAGTAACTCAGACCAGTGACTTAGTGCTGAGAAGTGGCTGGATTCCTTACATATTATATGGAATTTAAGTCATGAAAGAAAGAAAACAGCCATGAGACCAGGTTTTTCCCTTGAGCACCTGGAAAAACAGAATTGCCATTAGCAAAAATGGAAAGAATAGGGGTTAAACAGATTTGAGGGGATCATCAGGCATCTGGTCTTAGAACTGTACATTCTAATACTTATTGGACATTCCAGTAGTAGTGTAAGGAAAGCACTAGTCTGGAGTTCAAGGGAGAGGATCTAAGTGAAAATTGAAAGAGAGAACACAGTAAATACAGTGACGATTTACTCAAACCAGTGTGTGTGGAGGAGGTAACCTTTCATGCCTATACACCACTTACAAGATACTGCCTTGGATGGCCAATAACTAGGTTGCTCCCTAAAAATTTTTGTCCTCAACTTTACATGACACTGAAAATGCTTTAGCAATGTGTTTTATTTAATTGAAAACTCAGCATAACTACTAAAAACCCAGTATCGGAGGGAGACAGAAATAGGCTGAACTCTTCTTCTCATACTTCATTAATGTCTTGCCATTCAGTCTCTCAGAATCTCAGTTTCCTCATCTGTAAAACTGGTATAAAGAGCTTTGTTGGTGCAATAGTTAGGCACTTGACTGCTAACTGAATGGTTGGGGGTTTGAACCCACCCAGTGGCTCCCTTAAAAATCACAGCCTAGAAAACCCTATGGGCAGTTTGACTTTGTCACATGGGTTACTATGAGATGACCTAACAACAACAACAACAAAAATAATTGAAATAACCATACTTACTCAAATGCAACTGCAAGCATTAAATAATTCAATTGCATCATTGCACAATGCTAAACACATGGCAGATGTACAATAAATGTTTACAAAATAAATTAACATTATATGGAAGTTGTTTGCTAATGTATTTCCATTAGTTGCAATGTTGAGACTGTGTAAAAGCAAATCTGCTGTTAAAAAATCTATAATACCAAATCCAAACAAATAAGCATCTACTTACAGACTTCCGAGAGCATGCATGTAACCCTGGGCTGTTGCATAAAGTCAGTACAGTGTTATAATCAAGAGTGTGTTCTCTAAGACTGCCCATGTGTGAAGCCTGGCTTTCCCCATTACTAGTTTTATTATCTTGTGCCCAATTTTATCATGTGTAAACAGGATGAAGAATAAAATTTACTCATAGACTTGCTATAAGAATTCACTGAGCTAATAGAAGTAAAGGCACTTACAACAAACAAACCAAACCCACTGTCATCGAATCAATTCCTACTCATAGCAACCCCCACTGTATTTCCAAAGTGGTAAATCTTTGCAGAAATAGATTGGCCAGTCTTCCTTCCATGAAGTGGTTGGTGGGTTTGAACCACCAACCTTCTTATTAGCAGTCAAATAAATGCTGTAGGCACTATGCCACTAGAGCGTCTTTGATAGGCACATAGTAAACACTATTTCAGTGTGAGGAAATTAAGTTGGACTTGGGCAAAGCAGTACAGGAGAGAGCCTACATTTCCTTTGTGCTTCCAGGATTAAAAGTGAAGATTTCAAGGCTTGAGCTTTTTTGATTCTCAAACTTCTTTCATGATCTAATGAAAGTGTTTGCTCCTCCAGAAAAGTACACATATAATACATGTATACATACGTACACATGTATGAGCTGTATCCACAATTGAAAGAGGCTCAAAGGCCCTTGGCATCCACCTATGGCTTAGGATAAATTCTCCTGATTTTATATAACACAACAGCCTGTCTGATGCAGCAAACTGCAAATAATAAATAGCCTGGGTAATTAATGTTCTAAGATTTCAGAAGATGAAATGATAATTGCAGAATATGCTCCAGAAGAAGGTAGATTTGGATTGAAATTGAAAAAATAAAACCTCAGTTAATGAAAAAAAATGAAGACCATGAGCATGTACTAAAAAATTTTTTTGTTCCAAAGGCAGTGATTGGCTTTCCAGATAAGAGTTTGCCTACAAAAATACTCTACAAGAAAATAAACATTTCAGTAGTTGAGGAGAGGCTCGGTTGTTGTTATTATTTTTTAACCTGGCAGAGAATAAAGAACCAAACACTAATTGCAGAAAAATTTGCTGGTGTCAGTGTTCAGTGACTCAGTGCCGTTTCTGAGCTGAGCAATTTTATACCCTCTGACTGACGCATTATCATAATGGCTCTCGGTGGGCACAACATATGGTGTGACTTTTGTTTTCAACATGATATAAACCAGCTTCTTGTTTTCCTACTGTATTAAAAATAGCACACCATAATCTGCCTCCTTCCTTAGTCAGACAAAGGGAGGGAAGGACAGAAAATGTCAGTAACTTCCTTCTAACTAATCTTGCTTAACCTGATCAGTTGCAATTTAATAAGCAAGTCTTCCAATTAATGCCTAGCTACTATATCTGCAGAAAAATATT
This sequence comes from Orycteropus afer afer, assembly GCF_000298275.1. Classification (NCBI taxonomy): domain Eukaryota; kingdom Metazoa; phylum Chordata; class Mammalia; order Tubulidentata; family Orycteropodidae; genus Orycteropus; species Orycteropus afer. The sequence goes on from NW_006921735.1 coordinate 8,152,502, forward strand.
CCACCAATGTCATTTTAGTGTGGGATACTTTTCACTCAAACAAATCAAAACAAAAAATCCATCTCTTTTGCTCTTAATTCTTTTCTTTTTTATTTTCAAATCAAATCTCTCATATTCATAACCAGGGGTTTCCCTGCTATTTATTATTAAATGAGTATTTACTAAGCTGGACTAGTTCTGTAATGGATACTTAGGCATACAGAGTAAAGGCTCTCTTCTCTCAAAGAATATGGATGCTAATAGCCTGACCAGTAAAGGCTGTCATTTAATGCTGATTTCAATTTCCCTTTCTTTTCCTAATTAGTTTTATTAGTTTTACTTATTTATCCTGCATGGTTTTGTCTGGCTATTTCTATGTGCAGCATGCCTGTGTGTATGTGTCTGAGGCAGAGAGACACAGAGAGACAGAATTTATGTGCCTTCATTATGAAGCTCTTAATTCCCCTTTATCAAACCCACTTGCAAATCTCCCAAACTTTCTATATTCTCTGATCTCAAGTTCATCATTAGTCATGGTCTCCTTTTCGATAGAATTTAAGAAATAGTTATAGTTCTGATTTTAAAAATAAACAATAATTCATTTCAGTTAAAACACATTTACGGAGTGCTTTCTGTATACCAAAGGCTTTACAAAGATTTGGGAATAGAGATGAAATGCAGAGTCCCCACCATCAAGAAACTCACCTTAAACTCCCATATACCTCTGATAAGAAACTTAGCACATTGCTCAAAATGTTTGCTTACAAGTCTGAATCCCCCATTGGATTAGCAGCCCTTTCAAAGTAGGAGAAAATTTAATAGTTACTTCTGCAACTTTCACAGCCCAGCAGTGAAAGTTGCTGTTGTTGTTATGTGCCGTCCAGTCAGACCAACTCATAGTGACCCCACCTTGGGTTTCCGAGGCAGTATCACTATCAAAGTGGATTGCCCAACCTTCCTTCCAAGGAGTGGCTGATGAGTTTGAACCACCAGCCTTCTGGTTACCAGTCAAGTGCCTTAGCCACTATGATACCAGAGCTCCTAAGGAGCTCAATAATAGGTGAATAAACCAAATCTATATAAGAGCTATCCTGTGCAGTCATCATGGGTCTGGGAGTAAAGGCTGTGTTTTGAATGCAGATAAAAATGATAGCACTGTGGCCGAAACAGGTGCTTTGCATAATTAAATCTAGAAATTTATTCCATATGTCATTATCTTTCAATCTAATCAGTTTCCAAAGTGAGTGCACACATGATGCTTAAATAACTGAGTGATTTACTCCATTCAGAGAAATAATTTGTCACTTTGATAATAGGTCTGATGGAGCTGGGCAAGTAAGAGCTACATGGCATATTTAATTAAGATGGTCCATTAGGTCAAGATGTGTTCTAGACACACTATTGGACTCTATCTAGAGGAGATGTTGGCTAGATGACTGCTCTTCAAAATTTCATTTCATGAATAAACCATTTGTCATCACATGAATCTGCTTCATGGTGACCTTTGTGATCAGATTAGAGCTGTGCTCCACAGGGTTTACAATGGCTGATCTTTTGAAAGTAGATCTCCAGGCCTTTCTTCTGAGGAGCCTTTGGGTGGACTCAAATCACCAAACTTATACTTAGCAGCCAACGCTTAACTGTTTGCACACCCCAGGACTCCACTTTTTTTTACTAGTTCTAGGCTATTCTAAATATGCCTGCGATTTCCGGCAAGATGGCGGACTAGGCAGAAGGACTGCACAGACCCTCTTCAACAAAGAAAAGGGAAACCAATTAACACAGACACAGAAGATAATCTTGGACCCCTGAGCCTTGAAG
>NW_006921735.1:8158306-8169543 GCF_000298275.1 Orycteropus afer afer
GAGCTGTTGCATTGTAAACTGTGGTCAATGACATGAGACAAAGTATATGTGAACTGCTGTATGGAAAGTGAATTCGCTCTGTAAATCTTCACCCAAATCACAATAAATAAAATAAAATAAATAAATAAATAAATAAAATAAATATGCCTGCAATGAACACTCAGTTTTCTGCATTGCAATGCACTATAGAACAAAAGAAACACACAAAAAAGGCTTCACTTTTGTTGAGTAGCAACTGGGATCATAAAAGCTTGCAAGCAGCCACCTAGATGCAACGATGGGTCTCTCCTTATCCAGAGCAAAGAAGAGTCAAGAAAACCAAGGATTCACGGAAACAATTAGTCCTGGTACACCATGCAATCTGCAGCCTATACAACTATGAAATCAGAAGAACTAGATGGTGCCTGGCTACCACTGTCAACGACTCAGAGGGGGATCTATGTAGGAGATCTTGGATGGAGACGGAGAACAATATGGAACAAAACTCAAAATCATTTGGAAAAAAAAGGGCGGGGGGACCAGGTTTGCTGGTCTGATAGTGCTTGGTAGAACCACTGAGACTATGGCCCCTAGCTGCCCTTCAGGACTGGAATTGAACCCACACTTGTGGCTCCCAGCCAAAGAAAAGACAGGCATATGAGTTGAACATTTATCTCAGTTAGATACACTCCTTGGAAAGAACAATCATGGGAGAAAGAAAGGTGGTTTATGCACAGGGAGAAAGCTCGGGGCAGGAGTGCATGGAGGGATGGACACAGGGAAGAGGTAACTATCAGGAGGAAGTGGGAGGGGAGCTGTTGCATTGGGGTAAATTGTAGTCAATCTCATGAGACAAAGTGTATGTGAACTGCTGTATGGAAAGTGAATTTGTTCTGTAAATTTTCACCCAAATCACGATAAAAGAAAAGAAAAAAAAAAAAAAGGCTTCACTTTTAGGTAACTATGAGTCAAATCCATTTACAAAGTGACCACAAGAAATTTAATAAAAACAGAACCTAGTGTGAGTCATTTTGGTATAGATATTCCAAGTTTTAGGGTAATATGCAATTTGAGAAATACTTTAGTTAAGCATTTGGGCTGAAGAGGCAAGCTAGGACAATGCTTCTCAAATAGGTGTGAGGCTGGAGGTGGAGGCAGTACCTCAGAATGACCTGAAAAGCTTTCTCAAGCCAATCTGCTATCCACAGACTAGTCTGGCAAATAGGGATTGATGCTATACCATCAAATGACAAAAACAATAAAAATGTGGATCACTCCTATCCATGCTAATTGACATTGATATGGAGGAACAAAAAAAATCTAATTGAAGATTTCTTATGATTAAATTTTTTCCAGGATTGAAAAGTAAGTTTGATCTATATTTCTAAAAGCATGTCCATATATCTGTATTGGCTTCATTTATGCAAGAAAGCAATTATTGCTATTTTTAAAAAAGAAAATTGTAGCCACTTGCACACACTGGGAGGACAACAAGATTCATCTCAGGAAATGTGTTACTGTTTAAGAAGATAGGTTCATGGGTACATGGGTTTATTTTGTTGAGAGTTAAAGGAAAAGGGAATTAAATTAAGGAGCTCTGGTAAGGCATTTAGCCGCTAACCAGGTCAGCAGTTCAAACCCACCAGCTGCTCTGTGGGAGGAAGAAGAGGCAATCTACTTCCACAAAGATTTACAGACTTGGAAACCCGATGAGGGTCACTATGAGTAGGAATCGACTAGATGGCAGTGGGTTTGGTGCATATGAGTAAAACTGTTGTTGTTGTTGTTATGTGCCACTGAGTTGGACTCGACTCATAGTGACCCCTCCTTGGGTCTCCGAGGCAGTATCACTATGGAAGTAGATTGCCCAGTAATACTGCTGGCTGCTAATTGAAAGGTTAGAAGTTTGAGTCTGCCCAGAGGTGCCTTGGAAAATAAAAAAAAAAAGCCTGGCAATCTACTTTAAAAAAATCAGCCATGGACTGAATGATCAGGTATGTCTAGGCAAAAAGGAATATACCCATGACCAAATATAAGTTTGGCAGATGATATTTCTACATATGTAGCTGTATGTGCTGTAAGAATGTACATATATATAACAGAGCTAACAGGGGGCAAAGTTGTGATAACCTCTTAGGCACAGCCAACCACACTGAGGGAACAAGTTGTTGGGCCTGTGGGCTCGGGACCATGGCTGCGAGGGACATCAAGCACAACTGGCATACATACTACACAAAAACATTTTTCTATATCCTGATTTGATGAATAGAGACTAGGGTCTTAAAAGTTTGCAAGTGGCCATCTAAGATGCAACAATTGGTCCCTCCTGGTCTGTAGCAAAGAAGAATGAAGAAAACCAAAGACACATGGAAACAACTAGTCCAAGGGACTAGTGGACCATGCAAACCTTAGTGTACATGACTCTAAGACCAGAAGAACTAGATGGTACTCACCTACCACTGTCAACTATTCAGAAAGGGATCAGAGTAGGAGACCCTGGATGGAGTGGGAGAAAAATGTGGAACAAAACTCAAAACCATAAAAAAGAGGAGACTTATTGGTGAAAAGCCCCAGAATATGGCCCTTATTCACCCTCTAGGCCTGGAATTGAACTCATCCCTGTGGCTTTCAGCCAAACAATAGATAGACGTATAGGGTGAATTACACTAAGCAGGTATACTCCTTAGAACAATCAACCATGGGAGCTTGGAAGGGCAATATTTGCACAGGGAGATAACTCAGAGGACAGGAATGTATGGAAAGGAAGGACACAGGGAAAAGGTGACCACAGGGAGGAAAGGGAAAGAGAGCTGTTCCATTATGGGGATTGCAATTAATATCATGAAACAAAATGTGTATAAACTATTGTATGGAAAATGAATTTTCTCTGTAAACTTTCACCAAAATCACAATTAAAAAAGAAAAGAAAAGAAAAGAAAAATCAGCCACTGAAAACCCTATGTAGTACACTTTGACTCTCTCTGACACACATGGCCTTTCATGAACTGGAGTTGATGTGACAGTGACCGGTTTTATTGACTGGCTATAACAAAGTGGAGGAGTTGACATCTTCGTAAAAGCACTGACCTAAGAGGTTATGGAGAGGTCTGAGAAGTTGTGATTATAGGTCCAAGGAAGGTGGTTCCCAATTAAATAAGAGAAATGCCAGAAAGAAAGTGACTGTGGGATCTTGCCACTAAGCTCTGTTCTCTCTTCTTCTTCCTCTTCATAGGCCTCAGTATCTTTGAAAAGCAATAAATGGTACTTTGGGGAAAAAAGGAGGTAGGGCTATATTCAAGCTTGCAACAAAGAGAAAGTGGCTATAGCATATAAAAAATTTGGAGAGAAGGAATCAAAAATTGAACTGGGAGAAGAATTTTGGAGGAAACAGTGGCTTGCAACCAACAGCAACATGTAAACATGACCTACAGGAATCCTCAGGAGTAATCCAGAAGAGGTAGACTACTACTACTTGGGATGAGAACTACAAGTCATTTACTTTGGATTTTTAAAAGTTAAATATGAGCCTTAAGACTCAGGGACCTGGAGACATTCAATTTATATTAACTCAATGACAGTGATCAACACTTTTCTGTTATTGATGCAGATAGTCAAGAATACACTGTCAGGAGATTCTGGTAAGATGGAATAGGCAGACAAACTACACAGATCCTCAACAAAGAAAACAGATTAACACAGATACAGAAAATAATACTGGAGCACTGAGCTTTGAAAGGAAGGATGCAGAAGTGGACTAAACTCCAACTAGCAGAAGAAACTGCATGCAAACACCGAAAAAGGAGATATACAGAGCTGTGGACTGTCAGCCGTCCTGATGGCATGGACAGTTTGGATATTACTAAGGGGTGTTAGGACCTAAGAATTAGCCTAAAAATTGCCCTGCTAGCCAGGGGCTACACAGAGGACTGCACTGGTGGCTGGTGAATAAAAAGGAAAACAACAAAGAAAGAGACAAACTGAGGTGTGGACTTTTGGCTATCTGAAGGGCACAGCCATTTTGGATGTTTGCAAGCAGTTCAACAATTTTGGATATTTAAAGCAACAACATCTCTCAGATTCCAGAGACCTAAGAATAGGCTCTATTTGACAGGACAGCAAGGAGATACCAAACACTGAGGACTGGACAGGTGCAATATCCGTCTTGTTACTCTTATATCCCACACCCTCTTAATGAATGGATGTGTGGCCATTCCTCATTCCCACCCACCTTCTGGATCAGTAGGAATTCCATCCCAGTGTATGTGTTCTGATGGGGCCTGGGTGCCCTGCCCCACACCACCCTGGTTTTTTTTTTTTTTTTAGTTTGTTTGTCTGTTTTTTATTACTGCTTCCCATTTCTTTCTTTCTTGTGGTTCTCCCCATTCCTTGTGTTGTTTTTTTTTTTTTAAGTTTTCCCATTTTTTGCTTCATTATTCTCCTGCTCTACCGCTTTTCTCTTATTCCCCCTCCCCAGATATTGTGGGTTTTTTTTTTTTTTTTTTTTTCCTTCCTTTTTCTAGTCATATTTCTTTTGGCTTTTAAAAGTATTTCTTTAACTATTGCCTTTTTTTTTTTTTTTCCTTTTTTTTTGGTGATTGTTCCTGTGTGTTTATGTGATTTGTGTTTTTGGTCCTCTTGCTTTTAATTTTTTGATGGTTTTTCAATTGTTGTTTTTGTCTAACTGAATGGGAGACAACAACCATGCCCATATGACCCAGCCACATCTGTATCTCCTGTAGCTCCACTTACTAAGTGAGGGCCACCACTTCCTTCTTCACCAACTGGCCAATGATACACAACCACCAATAAGAGTCTGACTCACCATTAACTGCTCTTCACAAAGAGTTAACAGAGATCTGTGCAGCCTAGCTCATTCTCTGTCACATCCACAAGGAGACAGGTGTTAAGTGGTTAAGTGCTGCCAACCAGCAGATAGAGAAACACAGTAGCCTGCTTACTTAGGTACATCTAAAAAAAAAAAAAAAAAAAAAAACAAGGAAAATGAAAATCTTGGGTAAATCATCCCAATATAAAATCACTAATTAAACATAAATACAACAAAATCAAAATTTCTCAGAGATAACAGACCATCACAATCCATACAAAGAAGCAAGATAAAGCAGGGGAAACAAGGGAGCAGGATACAAACCAGAACACATCCCTAAGGATGAAGCAGCATTGGAATTCCCTGATATGGAATTCAAAAGAATTATAATTAGGTACCTTCAAAGGATTGAGAGATTGATCAAAGGATTGAGAGATTGATCAAAGAAAACACTGACAAAGTTAAGGAAAACACAGACAAAACCCTAGAACAATTTCAGAAGAAAATACAAGATCAAAATGACAAAATAAATGAAAAATTAGAAATGATACAAAATCTACAGAAATCCAGAAAATTAATACTAAATTTTCATAAACAGATAACACATTGAAAGGGCAAAGAGTAAAATGGAATCAATGAAAGGCAGAATTAATGAGATGGAAGACAAACACCTGTATACTTCTTTGGAAATGGGATCAATCAGAAAAAGATCAAAACAAAATGAAGAAAGCCTAAGATTCATGTGGCATACCATCAAAAGGAATACCTATGTGTAATTGGAATTCCAGAATAGGAAGAGAAAAAAAAATAAAAATAAACTACTGAGAAAATTGTCCAAGATTTGTTGGAAGAGAATTTCCCTGATATAATGAAAGATGAGAACTCAACAAACCCCAAACAGGATAGACCCCAAAAGAAAATCACCAAGACATGTCATCATCAAACTCATCAAAACCAAAGACAAAGACAGAATCCTGAAAGCAGCATGGGAAAAACAAAAAGTTACTTACAAAGGACAGCCAGTAAGAATAAGCTCTGATTTCTCAGCAGAAACCATGCAAGTGAGAAGGCAATGGGATGGTATATATAAAACACTAAAAGAGAAAAATTTGCAACCAAGAATCATATACCAGGCAAAACTGTCCCTCAAATATGATGGTGAAGTTAGGAGATTTCCAGATAAGCAGAAACTAAGAGAATTTGTTAAAAACAGACCAACTTCACAAGAGATACTAAAGGGAGTCCTTTGAACAGAGAACCAATGATAAGAAACACCAACCAACCATTAATACACATGAGGACATAACCTAGAAACCAACACAGCTATGGAAGAATCCAAAGTAAAATAAGCTTACAAGATTGTAAATAGGGAACCAGAAACATCAATTGGCAAATGAGGACAACAACAAAACAAAACAGGGAAAAAATCATTTAGTTACAGAACTTCTAAATGATGAGGAAGTCAAGAGAATTGCAAGTTAGAATGGACTGTTTCAACTCAGGGAGAAAATTATAAATCACAGGGTAACCTCAAAGAAAAATGATAAATCTTCACAACACAATAAAAAAGAGGACAAGCACAAATGTTTAGCAAATACTAAAACCAAAGGAATTGAGAAAATGATAACATGATTCATAAACAAAATGAACTCAACATAGAAATTTATATGAAACAAAGAAAACAAGAAGCCCACAAAAAAACACATAACAAAATGACAGCAACCAATTCATACTTGTCAAAAATTATACCGAATGTCAATGGATTAAATGCACCACTCAAGAGACGGAGAGTTGCAGACTGGATAAGAAAATGTAACCCATCAATATGCTGTCTACAAGAGACACACCTTAGAGAGAAAGACAAAAATAGACTAAAAATCTAAGGTTGGAAAAAGATATATCAAGCAAATGACAACCAAAAAAGAGTAGAAGCAGCAATATTAATTTCTGATCAAATTGACTTTAAGACAAAAACCACCAAAGGAGACAAGGAAGGACATTATATAATGATTAAAGGACTGATTGAAGAAGAGGGCATAACCATTATAAATATTTATGGACCCAATGAAAGAGCCCCAAAATACATAAATCAGACTTTAACAGAATTGGAAAGACAGATGACTTCACAGTCATAGTAAGACACTGTAATACACCACTTTCAATCAAAGATAGAACTGAAAGAAACTCAACAAAGATGCAGAAGAGCTAAACAAAACATTCCACCAACCTGATCTTTTAGACATCTACAGAGCAATTCACCCAACAACAGCACAATGTACATTCTTTTCCAATGCACATGGAACATTCTCCAGGATAGACCATATATTAGGCCATAAAGCAAGCCTTAATAAATTTAAAAACATTGAAATACTGCAAAGTATCTTCTCAGATCACAATGCTATAAAATTAGAAATCAACATTAGGAAGACCAATGGAAAAAGAGCAAACACATGGAAAGAGAACAACACCCTCCTTAAGAACGACTGGGTAATAGAAGAAATGAAATTTGAAATTAAAAAATTATTTGAATCAAACGAGAATGAAAACACAGCATACCAAATTTTTTGGGACACAGCAAAAACAGTGATCAAAGGCCAATTTATAGCAATAAATGTACATATTAAAAAAGAAGAAAGAGACAAAAATCAACACCTTAAACCAACATCTCCAACAATTAGAAAAAGAACATCAAGAAAAGCCTATAATCACCAGAAGAAAGGAAGTAATCAAGATTTGAGCAGAAATAAAGCAAACAGAAAATAGAAGGGCTATAGAAAAAATCAACAAGACCAGAAGTTGGTTTTTTGAAAATATTAATAAAATTGACTAACCACTGGCAAATTTAACAAAAGAGGGAGAGAATACAAATAACATGAATAAGAAATGAATTGGGCTACAACACAACAGAACCAACGGAAATAAAAAGGACAATATCAGGATACTATGAAGAACTGTATTCTAACCAATTACAAAATCTAGAAGAAATGGACAGATTACTAGAAACATATTACTTACCTAAACTAACACAGACTGAGGTGGAAAAGTTGAACAGATACATAACAAAAGAAGAAATTGAACAGGTGATTAAAAAAAAAAAAAATCCTAGCCCAGACAGTTTCACCAGAGAATTCTACTGAACATTCAAACAAGAACTGCTGCCAATCCTACTCAAACTATTTCAGAATATAGAAAAGGATGGAATCCCCTCAAATTCATTTTATGAAGCAAGCATAACCTTGATACCAAAACCAGGCAAAGATAATCACTAAAAAGCAAAACTGCAGACCAATATGTTTCATGAATACAGAAGCAAAAATCTTCAACAAAATCCTAGCCAACAGACTCCATCAACATATCCAAAATAATACTTTATGACCATGTGGGGTTCATATCAGGTATGCAAGGATGGCTCAACATTAGAAAAACAATCAATGCCCTCCATTACATAAATAAAACAAAGGAGAAGAACCACATGATCATATCAATTGATGCAGAAAAGGCATTTGATAAAATCCAACACCCATTCCTGATCAAAACTCTCAGCAAAATAGGAATAGAATGGACATTCCTCAACATAATACAGGGCATATATGCAAAACCAACAGCCAACATTGTTCTCAGTGGAGAAAGACTAAAACCATTACTCTTGTGAAAAGGAATCAAGCAAGGATGCTCTCTATCACCACTTCCATTCAACATTGTATTGGAAGTCCTAGCCTGGGCAATAAGGTAAGAAAGGGAAATCAAAGGCATCCAAATTGGTAAGGAAGAAGTCAAACTATCCCTATTTGTTGCTGATATGATCCTCTACATAGAAAATCCAAGAGATTCACAAAAAAAAAAAAAAAACCTACTGGAACTAATTGAGAGATTTAGCATAGTGGCAGGACAAAAGATCAACATCCAAAAATCCAATGGATTCCTCTACACCAGTAAAGAGATTACTGAAAAAGAAATAAGGAAATCAATACCATTTACAATAGTTACCAAAAAAATAAATACTTGGGAATAAATCTTACCAGGGACACAAAAGACCTGTACAAAGAAATCTACAAAAGACTACTTCAAGAAACTGTAAGAGATCTCCGTAAATGGAAGAACACACCATGCTCATGGATAGGAAGATTGAACATTGTGAAAATTCTACCCAAAGCAATCTATACATTCAATGTATCTCAATCCAGATCCCATCAACATTCTTTAAGGATATGGAAAAACAAATCATTAACTTTATATGGAAAGGAAAGAGACCTCGGATAATGGAACACTTATTGAAGAAGAAGAAGAACATAGAATCACCAAAACACTGCATAACATGGATGAACTTGGAGGACATTATGCTGAGTGAAATAAGTCAATCACAGAAGGACAAATATTGTATTAGTCTGTTATTGTAAAAAGTCAAGAAAGGTTTATATATAGAAGGAAATTTTCTTTGTTGGTTACCAGGAGTGGGAGGGAAGAGGAGGGAACACTGCCAGATAGGTAGAGACAAGTATTGATTTGGGTGAAGAGAAGGGCAATGTACAAATATGAGTGATCAATGCAGTGGCATTGAAGAAGAGGAAGACATAAGGAGGTGTATGGGAGGTCCAAACAACAAAGATGAACCCTTTTGCACATACAGTACTGTGTTGTCAATGATGGCAAACATTGATCTATGCGGTGGATAGATGGGTGAACAGGCGGAACAATCAGGTATGTCTATGCAGGGAGGAGTGTGCCCATGACCACGTACAGGGTTGGCAGACAATTTTTCTATAAGTGTATTTGTATGTTCTGTCAGAATGTCCAGGTATATACTGTTGCTGTTGTTGTTATGTGCTGTCGAGTCGGACCCAACTCATAGCGACCCCTCCTTGGGTTTCCAAGGCAGTATCACTATGGAAGTAGATTGTCCCATCTTCCTTCCAAGGAGTGGCTAGTAGGTTTGAACCGCCAGCCTTCTGGTTAGCAGTCAAGTGCCTTTGCCACTATGCTACCAGAGCTCCTATATAGTAGAGCTGACAAAGGACAAGGTTGTAGTCACTTCTTGGCTACAGCTAGCTACCCAGAGATCATGGTCGCAGGGGAAAACAAGCTCAATTGGCATAATGTACTGCACATAAACATTGTTCCACATACTACTTTGGCAAGTAGCAAATGGGATCTTAAAAGCTTGCAGGTGGACATATAGATGCAATGATGTGTCTCTCCTTGTCCAGGGCAAAGAACAATGAAGAAAACCAAAGACACATGGAAACAATTAGTCCAAGGGACTGGTACACCATGCAATCCTCAGCTTATATGACTATGAGACCAGAAGAACTAGATGGTGCCCAGCTACCACTGTCAACCACTCAGAGGGGGAACTATGTAGAGATCCTGAATAGTGTGGGAGAACAATGTGGAACAAAACTCAACATCATAAAAAAATAAAAAAAAAGGATCAGTTTTGCTGGTCTGATAGAGCCTGGTATGGGGATATGCCCTCTAGATGCCTTTCAGGTCTGGAATTGAACCTACTCCTGGTAGGTTCAAACAAAAGACAGGCATATGAGCTGAATATATATATTAGTTAGATGTACTCCTTGGAAAGATCAATGATGGGAGAACAGAAGAGCTGTGTATGCACAGGGAGACCACTCGGGGGGCAAGAATGCATGGGAGGGAAGGGCACAGGTAAGAGGTAACTATGGGGAGGAAGTGGAAGGGGAGCTGTTGCATTGAGGTAAATTGCAGTCAACGTTATGAGACAAAGTGTATGTGAACTGCTGTATGAAAAATGAGTTTGCTCTGTAACCTTTCATCCAAATCACAATAAAAATTTAAAAACAACAACAACAAAATATACCATCTATAATATTAAAAACTAAGTTTATTTTTTTATTCCTAAATGCAGTACGAAGTGCTTTTACCCTAAGAATCTTTCTTTAGTGAGAAATTAGTAAGAAGGATTCAGTTCATATAAGCCTTTCTAAGTGAGAAGCCAGACCTCTCTCATTTATATGAGATTTTTAACTAATGAGAGATAAAAATAGTGTAACAAAATGTTCCCTTCGGAAGGAGGTTGTATACTGGAAGTCTCGCCTGCCAAACTCCCTCAAAAATCCAACCCCAGAACCATAAGCAAGCATCATGTTTGCCACCCATGAAATTCTTTCTCATATTTATTAACAAAGAAATTTTGTGATATTTCTTTTTTGAGTATAGGGTCTGATACAGGTGTAGGAAGACAGACATGGGTATATATGTAGAACCATGGGTATATATGTTCTACTGGGTGAACAATTAGTAAAGATTGAAGAATGAGAGCTGGAATGACTGATAGACTAGAAAAATTCCAATATTTCTGCGGTGTGTAAATTACTTAGTATGGCTTTTCTACCCATAAGTCATTGTAAACTCAGTGGTGGAATGAGCAACTGAGGAGCTGATTGTAAATGTTATCCAC
>NW_006921735.1:8170957-8176027 GCF_000298275.1 Orycteropus afer afer
TGACCTAGCTGGGATGGCTAGGGCTGAGCTGACCAGAACCCGACCAAACGAAGAGGAAGATGATTGACACAGCTGGTGTTAAGTTGCTGCAATTTGATGGCTTGTGCTGGGCTGGACTTTGTTTATGGATCCACATGCCTGAAGTTTCCAAGCAGAACAGAAGATTCTCCGGAGAGAAAGGACCATGCTTGTCTCCTCAGATACTGGTTTGATAAGAATGGGCAAATTAGAAATTGGCTGTCTAAAATGGGGGGAGATAAAGGCATGAAGTGGCTGGCTTACACACTTTCATGGGTGTGGTTATTCCTAAACTGATTGTGAAGGGGATGTGAATTTTTGAAGTATAAAAGAGATAATGGCTAGAAAAGCCAGGGGGTGACCTGCGGTGTGTAAATTACTTAGTATGGCTTTTCTACCCATTAGTCATTGTAAACTCAGTGGTGGAATGAGCAACTGAGGAGCTGATTGTAAATGTTATCCACTTGGAGTATTTCTGTTGGGCGTGGCACAATACAATGTTCTGAGAGGTGCCCACTCTCTCTCAGGTGCTTAGAGTTCTGATGCTATGATTGGCTAGTTTGACCATCCTGCCAGGCTCAAAAGGAGGCCTCCTGGAGGCAGAACTCTCTCTGACTGCTGGTTGAGGAAGACGTACTGCCCAAAGAGACACGTACCCCTGAAAGAGACACATGCTGCTGGGAAAGAGACGCAAGAGACACGCATTGCTGAGCGAGACACCGAGGGACCAGTACTGCTGAGAAAGAGACTGTGAGAGACTGCTGGCTGAGGGACAGTGGGCTGGTAGAGAGATTGAGCGTTCTTCTTGAACTTGAGTTGTAGCCTGGTGCTTCCCTAATAAACCCCGTAATCTGTGAGCTCTGTGTGGCCACTGCAGTGAATTATCGAACCCAGAGGAGAGATGGTGGGTGCTTTGGGAGGAACGGTTGGTGAAAGGGCTGGAGGGAGGCAGCATCTGGCCTGGCAGGAATAGGCCTTGGGTTACTGCTGGTAATCCTGCCTTCCCCTTGTAGGGTTAGAGGAGGTCGGAACATGTGGCCTCCCTGCCATTTTTGCAATTTCATTTTCTAATAATATTTACTCATGTCTGTGTGTGATTATTCTCTTGCCACTGAAAACAATATGACAACATCAAATACCTTCTTTGGAAAATAAAACAACATTTGAAAATGAAAATGCTGTGTCATTTGTTACATTTGTTATCATATATAAAGGATTTGCATTTAGAAGACGTATTTCCCAAGAGAGAAAGAAATAGGCTAGTAATTTCACCAGATCCCTAAACTGAGACTTGTGAATGACCTTCCCAGTACTGTGAAAACCAATTGATAATGATCATAAGTCAAGAATTTTATACTGAAGATGAATTATGTAAGCTGTCTTCAAACATGAGTCCATGCACCATGCATGACTGCTTTTTTATAATTCAGACAAATAAGAAGAACTTACCTGACACAACAACAATTAGGATCATAGCATTTTTAGCTAATAGACTGTGGAAGAACTTCAGGGTAGCTGGGATGTCTTCTACATAGTACAGCATCTAGCAATGGGGGAAAAGAGAAATGAGAATCTTTTCTATGTTGATATCTTTGTTGCTTGGACTGGTTACTCACTAGAAAGTTTGATTTTCAAATCAAGAGGATTTTTACCCTACAAAGCACTTACGAATCTTATTTTAAATCTAAGGACCTTATAAAGCGATAGAATAATGATATGAGAAAATATTTTGGGAAAGAGAAAACTGGTATTTGTTCAGCTCATGCCCAAAAGCTTTAAATGTACTCCTCGTTTCAATAACACAGACATTTATAGCTGGAGACACTTAGTCTACACTCCACATGGGGGCATTGATTCTATGCCTACTCTGTGTTTTGTGAATTGTACTTCTTCTGGGAGAAAATGGTGTCAGCATCATAAAAACAGACCCCATTCCACTGAGCGTTGCTTTAAAATTAAACCCTTTGCACTAGCTTCACCATATGTTCACAGACGCTTTTTTAAAATCATAGGAAATGTGACAAGCTCTGTTGTTGAAAGATTCTCTAGGAAATTGGAGTGGATGAAACATGAGGTTACACACTTGGTCATTGAGTACTAGGGTTCAGCCCACCCATTTTTAATAACTCTATACCAATCCCTGTTGAAGTGCAGAGAAAAATAAACATAGACACAACCTGGAACTAGCATTGGAAGTGAGACATTTCCCCAAGGGCTTGCAGCTCTGGAATCCATCCCCACAGACACTTATATATTACCTTCAGTTCTCTTAGAGAAGAATTCAGTATTACTTGTAGCAGGTCCATAACACAGAAATCATTGCACAAAAGGAAAATAACTTAATGACCTGCTCACATAAATGAATAAAATAAAATGACATACCTGTGGCCCATTCTGCCCCAATATATTTACTACCATCTTCATGTTGCCTAATATGAGGACCATAAGATAGTTACACAAATGTAACTCATCAGTAAGATGACCAATAATCTAAAACATGGCCTAGCTAAAAAAGTCACCTGAAATTTAATCTAAAAGACAATGAGATTCTCTAGAGTTGACATGAGAGCTCTGGTGGTGTAGTGCCTAAGGCATTTGACTGCTAACAGTAGGCTGGCAGCTCAAACCCACCATCCACTCCTCAGAAGGAAGGTTGGGCAATCTAGTTTCATAGTGATACCGCCTCAGAAACCCAAGGAGGGGCTGCTATGGGTCAGATCTGACTCGACGGCAGTGAGTTAGTGAGTTATAGTTGACATTAAATATTCATTTAAAAGCACATCATGAGAGTATTAGGAGCAATGAAGAGGGAGACACATGGCACAGAAAAATTGTACAGTAGAAGACAAAACAAAACAAAATACAAAAGGAGCTCTGGTGGCGTAGTGCCTAAGGCATTTGACTGCTAACCAGAAGGCTGGTGGCTCAAACCCAGCAGCCACTCCTCGGAAGGAAGGTTGGGCAATGAACAGAATAATAATACAGAGGAAAATAGAGTTGCTGTGAGAAATAAAGATAGAACATAAACATTGTGAGAGAAATAGGAGAAAGAAGCAGATATGTGACGCTGCAAAATTTTACAGTGGGGAAGAGAATGGGATCCAGAGCCTAAGTGGAGAGATTGGCTTTTGTCAAGAGGAGACTTCTGTAATAAGGTCAAGGAAGGAGATGATAGGTACAGATACAGCTATGTTTGTAACTGTGAAAAGTGAAAGATAAGTTTCTATCTGATATTTTCTATTTTCACTATACAATAAAAAATGAAATCATCAATGGAGATTGAGTGGTCGGGGAGGGTTGCAGGAGGTGTAAAAAGATAGGAGAGGCATGAAATAGTTATCTGAGAAGGTGGGAAAGCAAGCTTAGTAGAGAAGCATCACAGGATTGCTGGGCACTGTGAAGTACTCCCTTAGAGGTAAAAAATTTTTCCAGCTAAAACAGCCAAGATGTAAGATTGCCTGGATGTATCAATCTCAGAGACATTCCTTCCTTTGATTTCTTCTAACTTTATTTCTTTGGGGTAACTGTAGTTGTGGGTTCAGGAAAGAAGGAGTGTCTTATTGTTAACCAAGTGGCATTTCTTAAATATGCACATGTTCAGATGACAGTTGTTCTTGTTACCTCTGTGCTGCTGTAACAGAAGATACCACAAATGGGATGGCTTTAATAAACAGGACTTTATTCTTATACAGTTTGGAGGCTTTAAGTCTGAATTCAAAGTGCCAGGCTCTGGGGGCTGGGTGAAAGCCCCTCAGCCTTGGGCTTCAGTTCTGCCTCTTGCTCCTGGCCCACTGAAGCTAGAGGCTTTTCTTCACTCAGACAGCTGCTGGCTTCTGAGGCTGACAAGGGCAAGGTTGACAAGTAAAAAGGCACAGTCCCGATGTTACCAAACGACATGGCAGGCCATTCATTCAAGTCCATTGAAAGTCCCAAGGTCAGCATAGTATGGCTGGCTTCCGAGCAATGAATGACCTGGCTACATGCAGGGTTCAATCATGCCATAAGCTAGAGATCACCCCCAAAGCTGATTCTTATATATAGGAAGCAGACCACATACCTAAAGGCAGCTACTCAGCTGGTCACAGTAGATTTCACCATGGAGTTGATTACCAGTCTCATCATGGGAAACACCACATCCAGCTGCCCAACCACTCAACCAGGCCTAGCCAAGTTGACACACAAATCTAACCACCACAGCAGTCAACATCTAAAGCCTATAGACCCCATATGATATGCAGAAATATCAGTTGTTCTTAGGTGCTGTCTAGTTGGTTCCAACTCATAGCGATCTTACATACAACAGAAAAAAACACTGTCTGGTCCTGTGCCATCCTCACAATTCTTGCTATGCGTGAGTCTGTCATTGCAGCCACTATCTCAATTCATCTTGCTGAAGGTCTTCCCCTTTTTACTGACCCTTTACTTTACCAAGCATGATATCCTTCTCCAGGGAATGGCCCCTTCTAACAACATAACCAAAGTAGGTGAGACAAATTTTGGCCATTCTCACTTCCAGAAAGCATCCTGGCTGCACTTCTTCCAGGACAGATTTGTTTGTTCTGTCAGTCCAAGGTATTTTCAGTATTATTCACCAACCCCAATAATTTTCAGAATTATTTACACAATTCAAAGTTATCAACTCTTCTTTGGTCTTCCTTGTTCATTGTCCAAATGCGTATGAGGAGACTGAAAATACTATAGCTTAAATATCGTATCTGCACTGATCTGCACTGAACACTTTCTCTTGTTACCCTCCCGAGAGGGACCGGGTCTCTGGGAGCAAGGTAAGCACGGGCGGGCTTGTGCTTAGTCCCTGGGAGTGAGGTAAGCACGGGCGGGCTCATGCTTACTCACTGATCTGCACTGAACACTTTCCCTTGTTACCCTCCCGAGAGGGACCGGCTCTCTGGGAGCAAGGTGAGCATGGGCGGGCTTGTGCTTAGTCCCCGGGAGCGAAGTAAGCATGGGCGGGCTTGTGCTTACTCACTGATATGCACTGAACACTTTCCCTTGTTACCCTCCCGAGAGGGACTGGGTCTCCGGGAGCAAGGT
>NW_006921735.1:8179151-8185856 GCF_000298275.1 Orycteropus afer afer
TGATGGGCTCAAGTATAGCAGGGATTGTGGGGCTGGTGCGGGATCGAGCAGTGTTTCGTTCTGCTGTGCATGGGGTCGCTATGAGTCAGAAACAACTCGACGGCACTTAACAACAACAACAAGTATTGTAAAATACTATACCTAACCCACCTATCCTTCAAAGTAACATCTTTGCTTTTTAACAGTTTAAAGAGTTCTTTTGCAGCAGATGTGCCCAGTGTAATATGATAACTGATTTCTTGACTGCTGCTTCCATGAGTGTCAACTGTGGATGCAAGTAAAATGAAATCCCTGACAATTTCAATCTTTTCTCCTTTTATCATGATGTAAATGATTATGTATAGAAATATCAGTGGTCCCTGAAAATACGGCTCCATACCATCTATTCAATAATCATCTGTTTGCCAAGGAATGCACTAGCTAGTTGGTCAGTGCCGAACCATGGAAATGAGGGAAATGAGTACATGCTGAAGGACTGGCTGATATCCATGAAATTTATTGACCTGAGGAATCAAATAACTTTCTCCTTCTGCCACATGTGCACTAGCCAGGACATATCTGAAAGGCAAAACAAGGGGATTTGGAGGAATTCTGGATCATTAATGCTTTTAGAGAATGGTCCTGGGATAAGTTATCACTCTAATGCTCTCAGATCTATCAATGAGCTTTTATTCCTAGAATTAATTCTAGAAAAATTAAGCCAACATGGAAAACAATGATAACTATGGTCCCAAACCCCTGGCCTGTTGATTCTCTCTCACAAGATGTTTGGTTTTCTCTGCAAAGTTCCTTCCACCCTGTCTGCTGTCACTTCTGTAATGTATGTGTTTAATTTTGTAGCACAAGTGCATATGTAAGATTATCTTTAGCCAAATCTAACTTCGGAACCATAGTCTCAGGTGATAACATGCTCAACTGGTGCACACACTATTCATAAAAATTTTGTTCTACAATCTACTTCGGTGAGTAGTGACTGGGATCTTAAAAGCTTTTGAGCTGTCATCGAAGATGCAACTATTGGTCTCCCCTTTACTGGAGCGAAGAAAAACAAGAGTCATCTGGAAACAATTAGTCCAAAGATAATATGGACCACAAGAACCTCAGCTTCCATGACCCAAGACCAGAAGAACTACATGGTGCCCAGATGCCAATGCCAACCTTTCAGAAAGAGATCAAACCTGGAGATCCTGGATAGAGTGGAAGGAATAATGTGGAAAAAACTTCAAAAACACAAAAATGACCAGAATTATTGGTCAGATAGAGACTAGTGGAACCCTTGAGACTATAGCCCCAGGTTACCCTTTGAGCCTAGAAATGGACTCACTTACATGGATTGGCTCTCAGCCCTACAGTAGAAAGGCCCACATACAGAACACCTACCCCAGGTCGAAGCACCCACCTACTCTAGGGAGATGCACCCATTGGATCAAGCAGCCATGAGACATCAGAGGGGTAGTATTCACATAGAGGGAAGTCTGGACCGATAGGAATACATGAATGAGAGGAGCATAGGGAAGGGGTGGTCACAGGGAGGAGAGAGGAAGAGAGTTTCTTATGGTTGGGGACAGTATTCGGGACCATGAAACCACATGTGCATGAACTGACGAATGTCAAACAAGTTGGCTTTGTAAATTTGCAACCACAGCACAATTAAAAAAAAAAAAAAATGTTGACTATGAAGGTATTTTTTATTTTTCAGGCTTTTTATTGTGATTGGGTGAAAGTTTATAGAGCAAACTGGTTTTCCATTCAACAATTCATATATATTTTATTTTGTGACATTGAAATCTTCACAATGTAACAGCACTCTTTCTACTTCCTCCATATATTTACTGTTTCCACTTGTCCTTTGTTCCTATCTCTTCCTGCTTTCTGAGCTTTATCCCTGGCCAAATACTACTCTTTCGATCTCACATGGTTGATTGGTCTAAGAAGTGCATATCTGCCCGGCGGTATTGTTCACTTTATATGTCTATATATTGTTTGGCCGAAAGTTGAGCCACAAGGGGTAAGTTCAGGTTTGAAGGGTTTCTGAGGACCATAGTCTTGGGGTTTTTCCCAGTGTCAATCAGACCAATACGCTTGGTCTTTTTATGATTTTGAGTTTTCTTCCACAATTTTCTCCCACTCTATCCAGGAACTCTTACTGTGATTCCTTTAAGAACAACTGGCAGTGGTAGCTGGACATCATCTAGTTCTTCTAGTCTCAGAGTCGTGGAGACTGGGGTTCACATGATCCATTAATCCTTGGATTAATTGCTTCTATATAACTTTGATTTTCTTCATTCTTTTTTGCTCCAGATAGGAAGAGAGCAATAGTTGTTGCTACTGCTTAGATGGTTGCATACAAATTTTTAAGACCCTAGTGACTACTCACCAAAGTAGCATGTAGAACATTGTCTTTGGGTACTCTGTTACGCCAATTGACCGTGATGTCCTCAGAGACTATGGTTCTGAGCCTGAGGACCAGTGACTCATTCTCTCAAGGTATTTGGTTATGGCTAAGAAGTTTTCACAACTTTGCCCCTTGTATGGTCTCCTATATTCATAGACATACTTGCAGCAAATGTCTGTGGAGTATTTTGAGTAGGGGAAATTGGTTCTTTGAATATTAAAGAAATCTATTAGCATAACCAAAATCTATATTCTCAATTTGGACAGATAATGCTCACATATAAAACTACAAATCAGAATTTTTTTTTTTTTTTAAAGTTAGAATGTTAGGCATTCTCCATATGTGTTTCTGAAAAGTATTCTTTCTGACAGCTTATCACAATAAATATTTCTTACCTGAATCATATGAATAAAGTCCCATTTTTGAAGCTCCTTTTTCTCCATCACTCTATCTTGATATTCAGATGCTGTCTCCTTATGCCAAGCAAACTTTATGTTCTCAAGGTTTGATGTCTTGGCTACAAGCTCTAAAATACAGAGAAGAGGTGGCACACCATCAATTTTAATTGCAAATGTGGAACCCATTTCCATTTAGAATTTTAATGCAATCAATGTTATATACATAACAGATACAAAGCACATTTTTCTTTCTTATGTAGCTCTGGGAGTCCATAAAGTTTTTCCTGGTTATTTTTTTTTTTTTTCTAGAATTAAATTAAATTAGAGGTTAAAAGTTAATTGGAAATAACAAGAATCCCATTCAGATGTAGTTTACATGATCTTAATTTTAATGGGGAAAAAAACGGATAATTTTTATCAATGGCAAGTCAATGTGAAACAGGTGATGTAACTGTGTAATGCAGAGGCCCACAAACCACAGCCCATGGTCCTACCTGTGTCTATATGGATATCAACCTAAAAACATGTTTCACATTTTTAAATGATTTTAAAAAATAAAAAGAAGACATGAAAATTACATGATATTCAAATTTCAGTTTTTATAAATAAAGGAAAATAGCCTCATTCATTAGCTTCTGTATTATGTATGGCTGCTTTTGTGCTATTATGGCAGGGTGGAGTAGTGGTCACAGAGACCATGAAGCTTGTTAATTCTGAAATATTTACTCTCTGACCCTTTTCAGAAAAGGGTTTGTCCATTCTTGGTATAAACCATTAAACAAGCTCTTTAAGGGTTTGGACTATGTTTAAATATTTCTGAACAAAGCTATGATTCTGTCCCTAAGAATAAATATTAAAAAAAAAAATAGGAATAGAAGAGAAGTCAATAAGAAAAAGAGTCTAATTCTTCACTGTTCATATTTGAGGTGTTTAGTCATGCCTGCCAATAAAAAAATTAATTAGGCTCTTTTCCCAACAAGCTTACAAAGAGCACGCCTCAGGAAACTATGCTATTAATGATTCAAGGGACAAATTTGGTATGATGAACTTTGTGGGACAGGATTTGGCAATATACCACCATGAGTTATAGACAGGTACCTTTGTACTTGGTTATTTGTTCAGCACTTGGTTCAACAACTTCATTCTTGATATGAATTCCTGAATATTGAGCCTGCACTTCAGAGAGAATCTGAAGGTCAATTTCACCTACAAGACAAGCATACAATACAGGTCAAATCATTACAGAAAGAAATGATTAAGAACAATTTGAGCTCATTTATTATCTGTGTTACTTTTACAATAAAAGCCTAGAATAAAAAATACTGCTCAACTCTGCCTTCTACGATACCTGCTATGCAGAACAGCTGGGCTTTAAGTAAGAATAATAATGCAATTTGGAGAAAGCTATGAATGTTATTCATTCATTATTTTATTTATTCATATAATCTTCATTTAATATCTATTATTATGTTTCTTTAAATCTGAGATACCATTACTTGTAGGAGATAATTGCCCCTTATTTTTATTTCACTAAGTCAAAAAAAACAAACTGTCAATTATTAATTTTAAAATTTCATAAATTTGAAGATGTATTTCCATATTAGAGATGTTCAAATGTGGAAAAAATAGGCACCTTAGAACTGATAAACTAGGCTAGGCCAAAAGAATACAAAAAATATATCAGAAAAAAAGTACAAAATATATCAGATACAAAAACATCTCAGACATCTGCCCTGAAAAATACATGCTCTAGTGGCAGAGACAGACATGGAAACAATGCTGGTTGGGATGGAAGGAAGTGGGAAGTGGGAAGAGGGAAGGAGTCGATTAGTAAGAGGATGGTAAATGATGAAAAGCTTCACATGAGATCACTCCTGAGCTATTTTAGGGGTGTTATGGATTGATTTATGTCTTCCAAAAATATGTGTCAACTTGGTGGGGCCATGATTCTCAGTGGTTTGGCAGTTACATACTGATGTAATGTGGCAGTTATATAACGTTTCCTCATGATATAATCTCATGTGATCAGCCAATCAGTTGTAATGGGATTAGGGTAGGATACAATATATCTTACAAGAGATAAAACAAGAGAGTAGTAAGCGGAGATAGACGGGCTTCACCACCATTAAGAAAAACTAGAAGAGTATGTCCTTTAGACCCAGGGTCCCTGTGCTGAGAAACTCCTAGATCCAGGGGAAGCCTGATAACAAAGACTATTCTTAGAACCAACAGAGAGAGAAAGTCTTCCACTAGAGTTGGTGCACTTAATTCAGACTTTTATCCTCCTAAACTGGGAGATGGGAGCTCTGTTGGCATAGTGCCTAAGGCATTTGACTGCTAACCAGAAGGCTGGCGGTTCAAACGCACCAGCCACTCCCCGAAAGGAAGGTTGGGTAATCTATTTCTGTAGAGATACTGCCTCGGAAACCCACGGAGGGGTCGCTACGAGTTGGATCCAACTCCTTGGCAGTGCTTGCGTTTTGCATTTGCGTTAAACTGTGAGAGAATAAATTTATGCTTACTAAAGTCACCCACTTATTTCTGTTACAGCAGTGCTAGATAACTAAGATAGACTTTGGTACCAGAAGAATGTTCTAACAAATACCTGAAATGTGGAAGCACTTTTGGGATTGGTAATGAGCAAAGACTGTAAGAATTTTCAGATGCATAATAATAAAAGACTGCACTGCCTTAAAGAGATTGTTACTTGAATTATGGACACCAACGGCAATTCTGGTGATGGTTCAGAGGAGTGATGAAGAACTATAATACCAGAGATGGTGCAGATGGTGAGAAGCAATGTTAGAGAAATGGTGGCAGCAGAACCAGGAGAACAATGTGAATAGGCTTGGGAGCCCACCCACAGCACAAGAATGCCTTCAGGCAGGAGGCTTGCTGGTGGAATACGATGCCTCTGTGCACTTGTCAATGGAGCAAGGTTTGCAATGCATGAAGCAAGAGAGCTGAATGACGTCAGGACAATGCTTACTGGCAGAGTAGCCTGCCTCTGGACATTTATTGATAGAGCTAGAATTTTGTAACACATGCCGGAGCAAGGTAGAGACTGGCCTAGTCTCTTCAAGAGACTCAGGAAACAGGAAGCAGAAGCTGAAAAGATAAGGAGCATGGGAAGCAGAGCTGCCTCGGTCTCAAAGGGCAGGACCATGACCTCTGTGGTCTCAAAGTGTGAGGCCATGGTTTCTGGGGTTTCTAAAAAAGGGCCACGGCCTCCTAGGTTTCAAATAGTTTGATCTTCACCAACTTGGTTCTGGAGTGTGGAGCTGCTGTTCACAAGTGCCAGAGGGATGGGGCTGGATCCACCTGGCCAAAGTTGAGGGGCATGGCTGCCATGCCCAAAGGGCAGAATATGGAGCCTGCTGGGCTAAGGCTATGGGAACATCAGTCACTCAGTTGAACTAGGAGAATGGGGCTGCCCGAAGTTGAGGGAGCAGAGTTGCCTGGAAGACAGAACCTAGGGTTGAGAGGCCTCCACCCAGAATCCGGAGAGCATGACCAACACCCATAGTCTGGAGGGCAGCATCATTGCCTAGATGGTCTCAGAGAAGAAAGGATTATTTTCAAGCCTTGAGAGCTAATGTAAATTGTTCTGCAGGTTTCACTTGTTTCATGCTTGTTATCCTTTCTTTCCCTTCAGTTTCTCAAATATTTTCCTGTGCCTGTTCCACCACTGTACTTTGGAAATAGAGAACTTGTATTCTAGATTCACAGAGGAAAAGAAATTTTGCCCCAGGATCTCATTTGAATTTGGAGTTGATTTAAGATTTTTGGGATATGATGGGGTGAACTAGAGAACTGAGACATAGGGAGCTCTGGTAGCATAGTGCCTAAGGCACTTGACTGCTAACCAGAAGGCTGGCAGTTCAAACCCACCAGCCACTCCTCGGAAGGAAG
>NW_006921735.1:8185956-8190382 GCF_000298275.1 Orycteropus afer afer
CTACTTCCGTAGTGATACTGCCTCGGAAACCCAAGGAGGGGTCGCTATGAGTCGGGGCCGACTCGATGGCAAATAACAACAACAACAACAATGATGGGGTGAATGTGTTTTACATGTGGCAATGACATGAATTTTAGGGGCCAAAGAGTGAAATGTGGATTAAATTCTGTCCCCCCAAAATATGTGTCAACCTGACGGAGCCCTCATTCTAAGTGGTTTGGCCGTTACGTAATGATGTAATCACCTTCAAAAAACATAATCTAATGTGATTAGCCAACCAGTTGTAAGAGGATTAGGGCAGGATGCAACACCCTGGCTCAAGTCATAGTCCTAATCTGATATAAGGGAATTTTCCCTGGGATTCCATCTGCATCATTTTTTATCTTACAAGAGAGAGAAAAGGAGAGAGGAGGGTTTAGAGAAGAAGGAACTTACCTATCACCAAGAGAAAAGAGCCAGGAATGAAGTGCATCCTTTGAACCCAGGGTCCCTTCATTGAGAACCTCCTTGACCCAGTGGAAGATTAATGCCAAGACTTATGGAGATATCTGAGGAATGCCGTGCCCACAGATACTGAAAGGAGATAAAGACCTTCCCCTAGAGCTGAAAAAAAGAGAAAGCCCACCCCTAGCAGTGACACCCTAATGTTGGACGTTTTGCCTCCCAAACTGTTAGAGAATAAATTTCTGTTTGTTAAAGCCATCCACTTGTGGCATTTTTGTTACATCAGCACTAGAGAACTGAGACATAGGGTAACTGGGAATTAGTATAGAAATCTCCAGGGAAACGAGAAGAGACAAGTAGAAAAGACAGAATGACTGAGGCATGAAGTCAGGAAGTGGAACATTATGTAAAGAATTACTGGTGGTTCAGAGTTCTTTGATTATAGTGCAGTGTAGGACCTCCTAGCAAGAGGTGATCCTAAAGCGGCAAATGGAGATGAAGAAATAGGCAGAATAGATGTTCACTCATTCATTCATTCATACATTTAACTATTAATTGCTTACCATGTGCCAGGCACTGAATTAGGCTCTAACAAATGATAACAAGAGTAGGTAGATACCTGCCCTCATGGAAATTTAGCCTGCGTGTGATAGTTTACAAGAGATAGTGGTAAGTTAGATGGACTTAAATTCCAAACACATCTTAAACACTTACTTCAGTATGTAACCTTAGGCAAATTTCTTTACCTCTCCTAGGTTCATATTCCTCATCAGAAAAATGAAGCTAATAATAGTACCTAATTTATTGGTTGTCAGGGTTAAATGAGGCAATGCATATAAAATACAGTGCAAAACTAAGTTAGGATCCACTAAATGTTAGCTGTTCATTATTTTTATTGTTATCACTGACTCCCTTTCTTTAAAAATATCTCTTTTCTTCCTACTGCTGATTCTTCCTTCTGAAGTTTTGCACTTTTATTCTCTTGGGTTATGACGTTGACCTTCATTAAAATGGAAATACCTCTTGGCAGGACTAGCATATGAAAATAATGTTAATCTTTAACATTTTGGCATAAATGACATTAACAGAACCTTTCCAAGGTTAGATATGGCAGGTAGCAAAAGCACAGGTCATAAAAGTAGGAGGTTTGGAAGGAAGGAGAAAAATAAATCACAAACAGATGATGTTAGAGCAGGAAAAAGGGCAATCAAATGACAAAATGAAAACCTCAACTACTGGTAATAGGGGATGGTATATGTAGTGTATATATGTGTAAGAGGGGTGGAGAGGAAGCTATAATAGAGGCTGAAGGAGGCTACATGATGATTTTGTCCAAAGCTGGCCCAACCAACATGAAACCTTTCATCCTTTCACTAATAACTCTGTTGTTGTTGTTATGTGCTGTCGAATCGGACCTGACTCAGTGACCTCTCCTTGGGTTTCCGAGGCAGTATCACTAGCTGCCACTTATTGACCACATGGGCTCAGTACTTTTCCTAGAACAGCTCACTTAATCCTAACCACAATACTATCACAAACTCCATGATATTATTCCCAACCAGATAAGGCAATTTGAGACTGAATGATATTAATATACCTAAAGAATAAGACACATATGTCTAACTCCCAATTGTTTGTTCTTCAGACAATTTCATACTGAAATACAGGAAGATAACTAAATAGTAATGGAATATTAAAATACATACATATATATATATATATATATTTTTTTTTTTTTTTGCTCTACAGCAACTATTTTTGAAGGGGAAAAGAAATAACTAAGGGAAAAGGCTTATACGAAAAGCTGTATGTAATGAGTTGTTTCAAAGGACCAAAGACTGAAAGTTCTGTTCATGCCTGTTTCAGACTAACTATATGTTTTAAATAAAGAGTCATCAATTATGGAGATCCAAAATCCAACATTTGGAAACTCAAAGAGCTGAAACGCAATTATTTTCTGCCTGGGGCTTGATGAGTTCTTTTCCTAAAATGGACCTGGACTTTTCATATGTGCACAAATGGTACAAGGTATCTATTAGATCCTCAGGGCCTGTTTCTATCTCATCTCTTACCCAGCTACCAGAATGATCTATCATAATCAGAGCTAGGCAGTCCTTCTTCTTAAACATGGATAGAGGTCATGATACCAGAATTGAATTGAGATATGCAAACCATGGGTTTGCATAACAACCTCTAGAGTGTGAGCCCAGGTATGGACAAGAACCATCTGTGCCTTCACTGTAGGATCCCTTCAATAAAAACAATGAACAACAAGAGGAGATAATGAGACTATTTCCTTAGTAAATGGCACATAAAACCCATTCCTGACTCCATAAGTAGGGTAAGCATACATTCTGTTTTCCAGGGATACTTCCAGTTCATGACTGTTTTCTTGGTGTCCCGTCTGGTTTCATTTTTCTTGTCCCCAATTTTTCTTTCTTTTACAAAATATTTATTATAAGCATTTTATTTTTAAAAATATTTTTTGAAGGAATTATAAACTGGACAATATACTAAAACCAACTTGTGGTTCGATCAATAAACAAATCAGCAGGGTGGGAGAGCAGGGAAAGGGGATTAAAAGGCCCAGGAACTGGGACAGAGGAACAGTCAGCCGCAGGGTACAGGTGAGGAGAGGGAACCCAGGCACCCCCAAACCAGCAGGGTGGGAGAGTGGGAAAAGGGGATTAAAAGGCCCAGGAACTGTGACAGAGGAGCAGTCAGCTGCAGGGATCCAGGTGAGGAGAGGGAACCCAGGCACACATAAAGCAGCAGGGTGGGAGAGCAGGAGAAAGGGATTAAAAGGCCCAAGAACAGGGACAGAGGAGGAGTCCACCGCAGGGACCCAGGTAAGGGTGGTAGGAGAGGTTTCCAACAGGGAGACAAACTTGTCTATCGGTTTGTCCTACAGTGGTGACATGTTGATGTGAGTTTTGAGGATGACCCACTGGTGTTTCAAACCAAGCGGGATGCACATGGTGCACAGGTATCATACCAGATTACAGACTTAGACAGACTAGGAAGAAGGGAGAGGCCATCCACTTCTCAAAGAATTGGCCAGGGAAAACCTTATGAATAGCAAAGAAACACTGTCTGATACATTACCGCGCAACTTTATGAATAGTCCGATTAGATTAGAAGGCTCTCAAAATAGGACTGGGAAAGAGCTGCATCATCAGAGTAAACCCAGCCTTACTCATATGGATAAGGTAAATCTTTTAAGACCGCCATTTGCTGATGTAGCACCACTCAAATTGAGGAGTAACAGCTGCAAACATCCATTAATCATCGGAACATGGAATGTACAAAGTATGAATCTAGGACAACTGGAAGTTGTCAAAAATGAAATGGAATGCATAAATATTGATATCCTTAGCATTAGTGAGCTGAAATGGACTGGTTTTGGCCATTTTGAATCACACAACTATGTAATCTACTATGCTGGGAATGACCATTTGAAGAGGAATGACGTGGCATTCATTTCACAAAGGATGTTTCAAGATCTGTCCTGAAGTACAATGCTGTCAATGATAGGATAATATCCATACGCCTACAAGGAAGACCCATTAATATGACTATTATTCAAATTTATGCCCCAACCACCAAAGCCACAGATGAGGAAATTGAAGAATTTTATCAGCTTCTGCAATCTGAAATTGACCGAACATGCAATCAGGATGTGTTAATTATCACTGGAGACTGGAATGCAAAAGTTGGAAACAAAGAAGAATCAATGGTAGTTGGAAAATTTGGACTTGGTGACAGGAATAATGCTAGAACTCTCATGGTAGAATTTTGCAAGACCAATGACTTCTTCATTGCAAACACCTTTTTTCAACAACACAAATAGCAGCTCTACATGTGTACTTCATCAGATGGAACACACAGGAATCAGATTGACTACATCTGTGGCAAGAGGCAGTGGAAAAGCTCAATATCTTCAGCCAAACCCAGGCCAGGAGCTGATTGTTGAACAGACCAT
>NW_006921735.1:8190642-8220020 GCF_000298275.1 Orycteropus afer afer
AATGGAAGAAATGACAAGATAAAAGAGCTGAACAGAAGATTTCAAAGAGCAGCTCGAGTAGACAAAGCCAATTACTATAATGAAATGTACAAAGACCTGGAGTTTGAAAACTGAAAGGGAAGAACACACTCGGCATTTCTCAAGCTGAAAGAATTGAAGAAAAAATTTAAGCCTCAGGTTGCAATATTGAGAAATGGTATGGGCAAAATATTGAATGATGCAGGAAACATCAAGAGAAGATGGCAGGAATACACAGAGTCACTGTACCAAAAACAACTTGTTGATCTTCATCCATTTCAGGAAGTGGCATATGATCTAGAACCAATGGTACTGAAGGAGGAAGTTGAAGCTGCAATGAGAGAACTGGCAAAGAACAAGGTTCTGGGAATCGACAGAATAGCCATTGAGATATTTCAACAAATGAATGGCCCATTGGAGGCACTCACTCAGTTATGCCAAGAGATTTGGAAGACAGCTACCTGGCCAACTGACTGGAAGAGTTCCATATTTGTACCATTCCAAAGAAAGGTGATCTCACAGAATGTGGAAATTATCGAACAATATCATTAATATTTCACGCAAGTAAGATCTTACTGAAGATAATTCAAAAACGGTTGCAGCAGTATATTGACAGAGAACTTCCAGAGGTTCAAGCTGGATTCAGAAGAGGACGTGGAACGAGGGATATCATAGCTGTTGTCAGATGGATCTTGGCTCAAAGCAAAGAATACCAGAAAGATGTTTACTTGTGTCTTATTGATTATACAAAGGCATTTGATTGTGTGGATCATGACAAATTATGGATAACATTGAGAAGAATGGGAATTCTCGAACACTTGAATGTACTCATGAGGAACTTGTACAAGGAAGCTGTTTGAACAGAACAAGGGGACACTGCATAGTTTAAAACCAAGAAGGGAGTGTGTCAGGGTTGTATCCTTTCCCCACACTTATTCAATCTATATGCAGAGCAAATAATCTGAGAAGCTGGGCTATATGAAAAAAAACGTGGCATCAGGATTGGAAGAAGAATCATTAACAACCTTAGATAAGCAGATGATACAACTTTGCTTGCTGAAAGTGAGGATGACTTAAGGCACTTACTGATGGTTGTTCAACAATATAGTCTGGAGTATGGATTACGTCTCAATATAAAGAAAACAAAAATCCTCACAACTGGACCAATCAGCAGCATCACAATAAATGTTCTCTCCAAGATTGAGGTTGTCAAAGAATTCACATTGCTTGGTTCTATAATCGATGCCAATGGGAGCAGCAGTCAGGACATTAGATGATGTGTGGCACTGGGAAGGTCAACCACGAAGGAACTGTTTCAAATGCTGAGGAGCAAGGATGTCTTCTTGAGGAGTAAGGTGTGCCTGACACAAGCCACAATATTTCCAATTGTCTGGTATGCATGTGAGAGATGGACAATGAACAAGGAAGACCGAAGAAGAGTTGATGCTTTTGAGATGTGATGCTGGCGAAGAATGCTGAAAGTACCATGGACTGCTAAAAGAACTAACAGATCTGTCCTGGAGGAAGTGCAGCCAGAATGCTCCTTGGAAGTCAGAATGCCCAGACTTTCTCTCACCTACTTTGGTCATGTGGTAAGAAGGGACCATTCACTGGAAAAGGATGTCATGCTTGGTAGGGTGGAGGGTTGACAAAAGAGGGGAAGGCCTCTTTTATGTTACCCTCTCCCTCCAATTCTCACTCTCAAATTTTCTCTGAGATGGACAAGTGACATCACTCTATGTACTAATAAGGCACTTATTTTTTGTGCTATTTTTTATTTATATGAGAAAAAATATTTTAGCATTTCCCAACCCTAAAAATAACTTGCTAAATTATATCAAATAACACATAAAACTTAAAATAACACTAATATATAGTGTTTACAGGCGTAGTTTAAAGCTACGGTGGCTTGATGCTGAGATGCCGAATGTAGTTCCCCGGGAAGGAGGCCGATGCCGCCACTCTTCTTGCTCTGCCTGTGCACTACCTCTTTAAAGCCTTGCTGCAAAACAAATACTGACTGCTAGCTTTGCTTTTTGCTTTTTTTTTTTTTTTTTGTAAAAGCAAAAATCCTCTTTGGGTTTCTTTCAGTTAGTGAAAACAGGTACTTATGTAGGTCTTTCAAAAAAGCCAAGTGGTGTGAAGTGAACTTTCAAGGAGTAGGGGGTACCTGTATTTTTATTCGCATTAGTGATAGAAGTATGGGGGTTTCCTCCAACATCACAAGAAAATAAAGGAAGAAGGGTGGTTTTGTAAATTCTCAGTCCACAGTTTGTTGGTTCCTGTGTCACTGCTTCTAGTGCACACCTTATTGTGTGTGTGTTTATTTTCAGTCAGAAAAAGGAAATGCAAGAGTCTTCCATGTTATGTCTCTTCTATCTTAAACTATTCTGGTTGTTATGATAAAATGGTAAGTCTTGTTTGATATTATTGAGAGACAAAGAACAAAACCTGATGACATAATTGTGGGGATATCAAACTTTCACTATTCTCATCTTGATTATAATTAGTTCTCTCCAGCCTTAGTCAATGGCCCTATCTTTTTCATTTTTCCTTATGGGTCTACCAGATTTCTGCAATACTTTAATAGGATACTTAACCTCTCCTGACTCATTTCCTGATATACAAATAGGGAAACTGAACTGACAATGACTTCTTATATCACTAGGTAATTTTTAAAAATAGTTTTTGTAGATTTCTTTATTTTCTGTTTCCTATGTCAAATTTATAAATAATCTTTTATTCCAAAAAACAGGAGAATTTACTATTGGAAGTAATTTGTCCAAAAACTTGGTCCCAAAAGTTATTTATTGTTCAGATAAGACAATGAAAAAAAAACTCAAAAAATATACCAAATAACCGTTATTGAGTCAATTCTCACTCATAACAACCCCCATTGGGTTTCCAAGGCTGTAAATATTTATAGAAGTAGATTTCCTCATTTTCCTTCCATAGAGTGGCTAATGAGTTCACACTACTGCCCTTTTAGTTAGCAGCCAAATGCCTTAACCAATTGACTAGCAGAGATCCTTTTAGCATAATGAAAGTACCAAAAATTATTAGCTCAATGCCAGTGCCAGAGGGCACATTACAATGTTTTGTTTTGCTTTTTTTTTTTTTTTTTTTCCCTAACACCTACATAGGATCCATTATGTACCAGTAATTAATCAAAGTTTTGGTTTTGTAGAGATGAATTTTAAAAATCTGAGAGTAGAATATTAAAATAGTTGTAAGGTTTCAGAAAAAAGATTATAAATATAAATAATTTGGTTTCTTTCCACCACTCACCTGTCAGTTTGTCATACTGTGGTGGCTTGTGTGTTACAGTGAGATTGGAGGCTATGCCACTGGTATTTCAAATACCAGGAGGGTCACCCAAGATGGATAGGTTTCAGTGACACTTCCACACAAAGACAGACTCAGAAGGAAGGAGCCATCTACTTCTCAAAGAATTGGCCAGTGAAAATTTTATGAATAGCCATGAAACACTGCTTAATATAGTACTGGGAAACATTATGAATAGTCCTATGTAGTGCAGAAAGATGAGCCCCTGAGGTTGGAAGGCATTGAAAATATGACTGGGGAAGAGCTGCTTCCTCAAAGTAGAGTCAACCTTAATACTGTGGATAGAGTAAAGCTTTCGGGACCTCCATTTGCTGATGTGGCATGAGTCAAAATGGGAAGAAACAGCTGCAAACATCCATTAATAATCAGAACATGAAATGTATGAAATATGAACCTAGGAAAATTAGAAGTTGTCAAAAATGAAATGGAACACATAAAGATCTATATCCTAAGGATTAGTGAGCTGAAATGGATAATATCCAAATGCCTATAAAGAAAACCAGTTAATACTACTATTATTCAAATTACACACAACCACCAAAGGCAAAGATGAGGAAATTGAAAAATTTTACCATCTTCTGTTGTGTGAAATTGACCAAACATGCAATCAAGATATGTTGATTATTACTGGTGATTGGAACACAAAAGTTAGAAGCAAAGAAGAATCACCAGTAGTTGGAAAATTTGGCCTTGGTGATAGAAATGATGCTGGAGATCTCATAATAGAATTTTGCAACATCAATGACTTATTCATTGCAAAGACCTTTTTTCAACAACATAAACAGTGGTTATACATGTAGACTTCACCAGATGGAGTACATAGGAGCCAGATTGACTACATCTGTGCAAAGAGGCAATGGAAAAGCTCAATATCTAAAGCCAAAACAAAGCCAGGAGCTGACTGTGGAACAGATCATCAACTTCTCATATGCAAGTTCAAGTTGAAGCTGAAGACAATTAAAACAAGTCCACAGGAGCCAAAATATGACCTTTATTATATCCCACCTAAATTTAGAGACCATCTAAAGGATAGATTTGATACATTGAACACCAATGACCAAAAAGCAGATTAATTGTTGGATAACATCAAGAACATCATCCATGAAGAAAGCAAAAGGGCATTAAAAAGACAGGAAAGGAAGAAAAGACCAAAGTGGATGTCAGAGGAGACTCTGAAAGTTGCTCTTGAATGGAGAGTAACTAAAGCAAATGGAAGAAATGATGAGATAAAAGAGCTGAACAGAAGATTTCAAAGAGCAGCTTGACAAGTCACAGTCAATGAAATGTGCAAAGACCTGAAGTTAGAAAACCAAAAGGGAAGAACATGCTTGGCATTTCTCAAGTTGAAAGAACTGATGAAAAAATTCAAGCCTTGCATTAGAATACTGAAAGATTCTATGGGCAAAATACTGAATGATGCAGGAAACATCAAAAGAAGAAGAAGGGAACACAGAGTCACTTAACAAAAAGAATTAGCTGATGTTTATCCATTTCAGAAGGTGGCATATGACAGTGGTATTGAAAGAAGAAATCAAAGTTGCACTAAAATAATTGGGAAAAAAAAAAAGGCTCCAGGAATTGATGGGATACCAATTGAGATGCTTCAAAAAATGGATACTGCTCTGCAGGTACTTACTCATCTATGCCAAGAAATTTGGAAAACAGCTACCTGGCCAACTGACTGGAAGAGATCCATATTTGTACCCGTTCCAAAGAAAAGTGATACAATACAATAAGGAAATTATTGAACAATAACATTAATATCACACAAAAGTAAAATTTTGCTGAAGATAATTCAAAAACAGTTGCAGCAGTATACTGACAGGGAAATTCCAGAAATGCAAGCTGGATTCAGAAGAGGATATGGAACAAGGGATATTGCTGATGTCAGATGGGTCTTAGCTGAAAGCAAAAAATACCAGACAGATGTTTACTTGTGTTTTATTGACTATGCATGTATTCAGCTGTGTGGATCATAATAATTTATAGATAATGTTGAGAAAAATGGGAATTCCAGAACACTTAATTGTGCTCATGAGGAACCTGTACATAGACAAGGAGGCTGTCATTCAAACAGAACAAGGGAATACTGTATGGTTTAAAATCAGGAAGGGAGTGTGTCAAGGTTGTATCCTTTAACCATACTTATTTAATCTGTATGCTGAGCAAATAATCTGAGAAGCTGAGAAGACTATATGAAGAACAACATGGCAACAGAATTCAAGGAAGACTCATTAACAACCTGCAATATACAGATGACACAACTTTGCTTGCTGAAAGTGAAGATGACTTGAAGCACTTACTGATGAAGATTAAAGACTACAGTCTGCAGTATGGATTACACCTCAACATAAAGAAAACAAAAATCCTCACAACTGGACCAATAAGCAGCATCATGATAAATGGAGAGAAGATTGAGGTTGTCATAGATTTTATATTACTTGGTTCCAAAATCAAAACCAATGGAACAGCCATCAAGATATCAAATGTTGTATTGCAGTAGGAAAAACTGCTGCAAAAGACCTCTTTAGAGTGCTGATGAGCAAAGATGTCTCTTTGAAGACCAAGGTGCACCTAACTCAAGCCATGGTGCTTTCAATTGTTTCATATTCATGTGAAAGCTGGACAATGGATAAGGAAGACCAAAGAAGAGTTGATGCTTTTGAGTTGTGGTGCTGGCAAAGAATACTGAAAGTAGCATGGACTTCCAGAAGAACTAACAAATCTCTCCTGGAAGTAGTGCAGCCAGACTGCTCCTTAGAAGCAAGAATGGCCAGACTTCATCTCACCTACTTTGGCCCTGTTGTCAGAAGGGACCACTCCCTGGAGAAGGATATCATGGTTGGTAAAGTAGAGGGCCAGTGAAAAAGTGAAG
Organism: Orycteropus afer afer; assembly: GCF_000298275.1. Classification (NCBI taxonomy): domain Eukaryota; kingdom Metazoa; phylum Chordata; class Mammalia; order Tubulidentata; family Orycteropodidae; genus Orycteropus; species Orycteropus afer. The sequence goes on from NW_006921735.1 coordinate 8,196,881, forward strand.
GGCCCTCAATGAGATAGATTGACACAGCAGCTGCAACAATGGGCTCAGGTATAGCAAGCATTGCGAGGCTGGTGCAAACTGGGCAGTGTTTCGTTCTGTTGTACATAAGTGTCACTGTTAGTCTGAGCCAACTCAACAGCATCTAATGACAACAACATGGCTTCCTGTTACAGGGTCATTGTGAAGGCTCAAGGTATTATACAGAGATAATTGATCACAGTTTATGAAATAGAAAACAAAAATATACTGCCATTGAGTCATTTCCAACTCATAGCAACACTATAGGACAGAGTAGAAATACTCCATAGGGTTTCCAACGCTGTAAATCTTTATGGAAACAGACTACCTCATCTTTCTCTGGCAAGGTAGCTGGTGGATTCTAACCACTCACCCATGCTTTAACCACTGCACCAAAGACTCAAGTCATTATTCATTAACTCATTAAGTAATTTGAGCATCTACTAAATGTCAGGTTATAAAAACTGAAGATATATCAGTGAATAAAACAGAAGAAAAATCCCATGGTGAAAAGTACCATGGAGAAAATCAAAGCAGAAATAAATGAGGGGAAACAGTGGAGTAAAAGGTATGCAATTTTAAACTGAGTGGTAAAGTTAGCTTCTTGGTACAGGTGACATTTAAGCCTGAAGGAGACCAGAGATGAAGAGGAAAGAAGATAAACTTTTTTAAAGGAGCAGGCACAGTTACTGGTGAGAAATAACCCTGCATTAAAATAACAACTCAAAAGAGTGCTCATCATGTGTTTCTGATATCTGGCTTGTGCTTCTGATACAGCCATATAAAATGAAATAAATCCCACCTTGAGAACCCTGGGGCTTCCCCTATAGAGAAAAGCTGCAGGTCAAGAAAATGGAGGATTAAAGACTGTGGAGATATCTCTTGCCATTTGATTTCAGACTAGCCTTGCTTCATTTCTCATATCAAAATATATGTGAATTCTTCAGATTATCAGCAGGAGAAAATGTATTCTATTATTTGTTGCATTAAGATTATTATCTTCCTTGTTCCTTCTATCAGGCCCATAAAAAATTGTTTCTAGCAACAAAGATTGTCCAGATAACTCCCTGCCTAGTGATAAAAAATAATTTCAGCTATGGGTTTGCAACCAGAGTAAGAACAAACTGATCTGGAGGTATAATGTGACAGAAGATTCTTGACAAGACTTTTATTTTCTTCTCTCCCTCTCTCTTATTCTACCATGAATGCCTCAGTATTGAAGCAGTTCTGTCAGAATGGAAAGCTCACAGTACACCCTGGACATTGACCCCAACCTCTGTAACCCTCAAATACATAAAATACTGCACCATTTAAAAAGTTATATGTCAGTTACTGCCAGGTTCTTAATGAAGTGCTAACTTTTGCCCACCTTTTTTATGCCCAAAGACAAGTTCTGTGAATAAAATTACTTGAAGTGGCAGGAGTACTCCAAGATAATAGCATGGTTGATGTGATTTCATCAACACCAAGATATTCTCTGATTTTCTCATCCAAGCTTTACTTCATTGGTCAGACACACTAATAGTGGTTAAAACACAATTCCTGCTCATGAAAATCATCAGTCATTTATTCCCTATAGTGAGTAAAGCATCTGAGAGCCTATTGTCTTTATGGAGTAAGAAGCAGGAAATGATCAACAGGAAACATCAAGTTAGTAATTCAAGGAACAGACAGAGGACATCAACATCAACCTCAGCCTCACCATCATGGCGAATGTGTACCCTGAAGGCATGGCAAAATCTATGGACTCTGAAGAAAAGCTCTGCTAATTTACAATGTAGCTGAGATGGTTCTTAAAGTATTTATACAGGTATAAAACTATAACAGAGGAATCAAAATCTGTCAAAGTGAAATGGTTGTGAAAACTTGTGCTGGAGCAGTGCTTGGGATTCAGACAAATAGCTGAAGGTGTCCAGAGAAGGCAGTGACTCAAGTTCTTACACTTATACAATTATGGTTTTAATGGGATTTATTTATCCTCTACCTAGCTATAAAAGTAACACTTGCATGCCACGGTAAACTGGGGACACAGAGAAATGTATAAAGTAAAACACAGAATGAATATCAATTACTGCTAGGAAAACCAGAAGTTAACATTTAGTTTATTTCCTCCTAAGAGCTCTGGTAACATAGTGCCTAAGGCATTTGACTGCTAACCAGAAGGCTGGCAGTTCAAACCCATCAGCCACTCCTCAGAAGGAAGGTTGGGCAATCTACTTCCATAGTGATACCGCCTTGGAAACCCAAGGAGGGGTCACTATGAGTCGGGCCTGACTCGATGGCATATAACAACAACAATCATTTATTTGGGGGTGTAGTGGATAAAGCATCTGACTGCTAACCAGTAGGTCAGTGATTCAAACCCACCAGCTTCTCCATGGGAGGAAGATAGAGCTATCTACTTCCATAAAGATTTACAGCCTCAGAAACCCAATGGGGGTTGCTATGAGTGGGAATTGATTCAATGGCAGTAGGGTTTTTGTTTTGTTTGTATATACTCACAAAGATTATATAAAGATTCAAGTTGCAAGGGATTTTATTTTACTTGGATCCACAGTCAACACCTAAGTAAGTAGCAATCGAGAAATCAAACATCATATTGCACTTTGAAAATTTCCTGCAAAAGACCTCTTTAAAATGTTGAAGAGCAAAGATATCACTTTGAAGACTAAGGTGTACCTAACACAAGTCATGGTATTTTCATTCGTCTCATATGCATGTGAAAACTGGACAATGAGTAAGCCCTTGAATTGTGGTGTTGGCAAAGAATACTGAAAATACCATGGACTACGAGAAGAACAAACAAATCTGTCCTGGATGAAGTACACCCAGAATGCTCCTTGGAAGTGAGAATGGCCAAATTTTGTATCATCTACTTTGGTCATGTTGTCAGAAGGGACCATTCCCTGGAGAAGGATATCATGCTTGGTAAAGTGGAGGGTTGGCAAAGCAGGGGAAGACCCTCAACCAGATAGATGGACACAGTGGATGCAATGATGGGCTCAAGCACAGAAAAGGTTGTGAGGATGGCGCAGGACCAGGCAGCGTTTCCTTCTGTTGTACATAGGGTCGCTGAATCAGAGCTGACTTGACATTTAACTGACTTGAATAACATTTAATATGTGTGTGTGTGTTTGTGTATGATTTGAATTGTGGTGTTGGCAAAGAATACTGAAAATACCATGGACTGCCAGAAGAACAAACAAATCTGTCCTGGATGAAGTATAAATCAGAATGCCCCTTGGAAGCAAGAATGGCCAGATTTTGTCTTACCTACTTTGGTCATGTTGTCAGAAGGGACAGAAACTCTTGTGGCATAGTGTCCAAGACATTTGCCTGCTAACCAGAAGGTTGGTAGGTCAAACCCACCAACTGTTCTGCAGAAGGAAGATGGGGTGATCTACTTCCATAAAGATGTACCATCTTGGAAACCCGATGGGGGTCGCATGAGTCAGAGTCGACTCAATGGCAGTGACTTAGGTTTTGGTTACATAGGTGTTTAGTTTTAAAATATACAGCAGTATAAAATATAGTAGTTTCTCAGGATTTTTCTTCTGTGGAGCCACTGGGTGGCTTTGTATTGCCAACCTTTGGGTTAGTGACATACGGTAAATGGCTGTGCCATCCAGACTCCTAACAGACCCATTATACCAAGGTTGCATGAGTGTGTGTATTAAATTGCAAACTTTTATTCCATAGTGAATGTTAAAGAGAAGGCTATTCACTAAATAAGAGATTGGTTCCCACACTGGCAAATACAAATTTGTACGTCAGCAAAATTACAGATAAAGACATGCCACAGACTTTCTCTCATGTACTAACTTATCAAAATTGTGAAAGAAAAACACTCAAATGTTAATAATGTTATAATAAATTATGAGTATCTACCCTCTTGTTTACGTATTTTACCTGCATCGATCCATTACTGAAATCGTATTAATTTGAAGGTTTTATAACTGAGTTTATTTGCATTTTTAAGGATAAATTCATTTAATGATAGTTTTGTCTTCACTCTGCTCATTATCCCTTGTTTTCCTGTTTGAAGCTTTTATTGCATTAGGCAGAAAGATCTTGTTTACTCTGCTTTTAATGACAATGACTCCAATGTTGTTGCATTATGTTCAGTTCTCTCAAATCGGTAATGTATCTGTCTTTAACAATACTTCTTGCTCACTGAAAGTTTTAAATACAATAAAGTGAAGTAAAATAAAGTAGCATATTTAAAGCAGTGTATGTTTTTAATATATAGTTATAAATGCCTTTAACAATACTTTGTGTCTAGGGACCCAAACTATGGTTACTGAAGTAGATAGTCCTCAATCCTATAGATTTCATTCTTCTTGAATCCACAATCAATGCCCACAGAAGCAGCAGTCAAATAATCAAATGGCATATCACATTGGGCAAACATGCGACAAAAGAACTTTTTAAAGCATTAACAAGCAAATATATCACTTTGATGACTAAGATGAGCCTGATTCAAGTCATGATCTTTTCCATTGCTTCATATGTATACAAAAGCTGAATAATAGAAAAGGAAGACTGAAGAAGGACTGACAAAATTCAATTATAGACTTCATCTTGCTTACTTTGGACATGTCATTTGGAGAGACCAATCACTGGAGGACAACATAACAACAACAAATATATGAAAGCATGTAAAAAATGAAATGAAAATACATGAGAAAGATGGACAATGAATAAAGAAGACCAAAGAAGAGTTGATGTCTTTGAATCATGGTTTTGGAGAAGAATACTGAAAATACCATGGAGTGTCAGAAGATTGAACAAACCTGTTCTGGAAGACATGTAGCTGGAATACTGCTTAGAAGAGAGAATGGCCAGACTTAATCTTACCTACTTTGGTCATGTTGTCAGAGAAGACCAGTCCCTGAGAAGAAGATCATGCTTGGTAAAGCAGAGGGTCAGTGAAAAAGGGGAAGACCTCCATGAAATGGATTGACAGAGGCTGCAACTATGGGCTCATGCATACCAGGGATTGTGAGGATGGTGCAGAACCAGTTAGTGTTTTGTTCTGTTGTACACAGGGTTGCTATGAGTTGAAGTCCATGCCACAGTACCTAACAACATATATTTTCAGTACCTACTATCATGCTGTATATGAGTAAGACAGTTTTTAACTCATTTAAAATTATAAGCAATTAGAACCTGGAGTAAAAAAAGTCTGCATGTCTAAAAGCCTCATTTAGGTTTAATTTCCTCAATACAACCAATAGAAAGTGATAGCCACACCACTCTAGAGAAACGCCTACCTGTATATACAAAGTTACTCATAAAACCATAGATTCTCAGGACTGAAAACGTCTTTAATGGCCTAACCATCCAAGAAATCGGTGCTTGAGTTCCTTTCACAGCATGTCGGAATAGTGTTTTTCTAGATGACGCTGACAATCCTAGAGGGACAGATAGCTCTGTCTCCTGAGATGTGCCGTTCCATTTCTGGACAGATTTGAAGATTAACAAGTTCTTATACTGAACTAAGAAATTGCTTTCTGGAACATTCTATAACCTGTGACCCTTTAGAGGCAAATATTCTGTAGTTTGTTCAACAGGAAATATCTGAAGGTGACTGTGCATCCAAATATATAATTTTTTTTTTTTATAAATCATCCCCAAATTGCCTATATTTTCCCAAATCATTCTTAACTTGACCTAGATTGTTGGCTTACTTGAGACCATTGTGAAACACTAACCTTTGCTTCTTGCCTCCTAGATTCAAAATCTAACACACTGGCTCTTCCAGTTCCTGCTTTAATTTTATCTTTTCTACTGCTATCTACCTGGCTTAGAGATTAAACTTCTGTGTCATCTTAATATGGCACTCATAAATGGAGATGAGATTAATAATCTGATAAAATTAGTTTCTCAATAAGGTCATTATTAAGTTCATACTCTCTCTGTGGCTAAGTCTATAATTAACTTTTACATCTATGTAGTGCAATTTGCTGGAGTGAAGTCAAGAGACCTGGGTTTTGTTCTGCCTTCAAAGTTCTCAGTTTCTTAGTTGTAAGTTGAGAGTGTTGATGACCTCTAAAATCTTTTCTTTTTACCTTCTGTATAAACAAGAACAAGAACCACATAACTGTCCTCAAGATAAATCAGCAAGAAAATTACAAAAAAAAAAAAAAGTAAAAGGAAGTTATACTAACTTTATTTTATATATAAGTTCCTATAGTAGATTAAAAAATTATACATAAACATATATACAATTATGTTATATATGGTATGGTTATTGACAGATACACAACAGGTTAATGTATTTTTTAAAAAAAGGGGGAGAAGGTGGAATAAAATGAAGTTTCTGAGTTATAATTCTGTCCAATCCTTATAAAACTTGTTGGTATTTGAACATTAAGAACTGAACAACGGAGCTTATGAAATGATTCTCCTTTAAGCAAAATCCAGAGCAAGGAAAACACATTACCCATTGCTGTCTTCTGTACCATTTTTCCAGGCATAAATGTATGTTCTATAAATTACCAAAAGGGAAATGGGCTTCCTTTTCCCCGTGTACTATCTAGCATAAAGAAAGTACTCATTAAAAGTTGAATAATAATGAAGCTCCATTGGGTGGTTTTATTTTAGGAAGCTCCAATGTCGAAAATGAACCCAAAAGTATGTTCTATGAGATTCAGAATACAGTTCAATTTCTCCCAATACCCAAAAACAATTGCAGAAATTAACATGGCATGATTATTTCAAAATCCTGAATAAAGCGATCCTGAATAAAGCTGCTCACTGTGTTTCATTAAAGAACACAGACAAATTCAGGCACATAAACACACACAATTTGTGGGCTCAGTAAAAACTACATATTCAATATTTCTATTCATGATTTCTTTTTCTTCAGATTTCTTCTCTTTGTTTTTATTTGGGTCATACAATATTAATTTCATACATTTACCTGACATTTCAGCATATAATCTACAGATAAAGGTGTCTGTTACCTATTGTATTTTATTGATCTGGTAGATAATTTAAAGTCTGTATTAAAAAAAATGCCATTGATTTCTTATTTTTTGAACTACTGACAACCCTAATAATTCTTGCCTTCTGAACAGGGCTCCCAAACACCTTTTCCAAAAATCTTACATTTTCCTTTAAACTGTAGAATTTCTCTCCACACTAGAGAAGAGAGGCAGAAGACAGTAAGGGTGTATGTGATAGTTGTAGCTGTGTGTCAACTTGGCTGGACCACAATGCTATGTGGTTTAAGCAATTGTGATGTGCATTGTTCCAATGATGGGATCAGATGTATATGTTTTGAGCAGTCAATCTGTTGAAAGGGAGTTTCCCTAGGAGTGTGGCCTGCTTCCAGTATATTTATAGACATCATGGGAAAAGAGACTCTCTTCTGTGGATCGGAATTCTGTTGTGCTGCCTACAACTGTGTGTGAGTGAACAATCCACCATTTGGCCTGGAGATCTTGGATTTGTCATTTGTTGGAGTCAACAGCCAGTATACTGCCTGCCAACCTTGAGCTCCTCAGTCCCTGTAGCTGTGTGAGTCAGGAAAAGCCTAGACTTTGATATTTAATCCAAGAACTTGGGACTTGCCAGCTTCTATAAGTGTGTGAGGCATTTTCCTAAGATAAGTTTCTCTTTCTCTCTTTATATATGCTTTACTGGTTCTGTTTCCCTAGAGAATCCAGTCTAATACAGTGTATATGCATCCCTTCTCAAGTTTCTGAAGAGATACCAAATAGGTCCCTGAGGCTCGTAAGTATTGTTGTTATTGCTGTTGTTGTTAGGTGCCTTTGAGTGGGTTTCTACTCATAGCAACTCTACATACAACAGAATGAAACACTGCCTGGTCGTGTCATCCTCACAACCTATGCTATATCAGAGCATTAAGGTTATAGAAACAACAATTTCATTTAACAAGTTTTTTAATTTGTTTGATTTTGGTATGCTTTTCCAGTGTAGAAGAGAGAAGTTAGCACCATTATGAATGCAGAGAGAATGAATATTTACATCAAAGATATATGTTCTGCAGGTGTTTGTGGAACCAAGAAGAGAACATCTAGGAGGGTAAACTAGTTTAGCCTGAACCTAAAAGATGCATTATGGGAGCTGAGCACAAGACACCAAAAAGGGCCAAGGGTCTCATTTGCCAGAGATGAGAGTCAATGACCAATTTGGGAGAATATTCAAAACACATTATAATGCAAAACTTTCAGGCACACCGTAGATCAAATAACATGTCAGGAGACCATTTCTCTAAGGCAGGGATAGCAAGTTCTTTATTATATAGTCATATATTGTCCTTCTACAATGGCTCACAGATAGCCAATGACAGGCTGTAGACAGTCATCTCCCAGGTGTTATGTTGGCACGCAAGCCAAGCAAAATGGGACACCCACTCCCAAAAAAAGGCATTGTTTTTTCATGCCAAGGGCACCTAGACCTGGGGATTCTAAATAGATTGCTTTTTATTTCACATAGCTTTATTAGCCTTCAAGCCTAAATATCCATAGCTTGAATTTCTCTTGGAGTTCTTCTGTTTCTGATACATTTCTTATGGAGGGTGTCCTGAAAGGGTACTCGCCTCTATTCCCCCAAGGTAGAGCCTGTTATTAATACAATGTGAGGGCTCAGTCAGAACTCCAAGTGTTGTTCCTGTTGTTTTATTGAGTTCTCTGTATTAGCTCCTATCTCCACCTTTATGTAAGGAATCACTGTGCAGGCCAAATGTTCCTTTCTCTAGATAGCTTATAAGCATCTGGATAAATTTACATTTGAGATTCAATTAACTTTATATTAAAAGGTCAATTAACTTGGTCGTGGAAGAGATTGTTTTTAATTACTTTTCCTTGTAGGATTTCTGTTCTTGTCCAAGCACAAGTGACACTATCAAATGATAGTCACATTGCCTCTTGGTTTCCAGAAACTCATATTCAAAACACACTGGAAATGACTGTCTTGGTTAAATGAATTAATAGGACACTTTTTGGGCAATTCATAACTATTAATCTTTTGGACCTAAAATATCAGTAATTGATAATAGAATATTTTAACTTAAACACTCTCTATATATTATTAATGACAATGTCCTTCATTATTTGTTCTTACAGGTTTCTATTCTTTTGAATAGGTGAGAGGTGACAGTAAAGTAAAATGATTTTAAGGATTATATTCTATCAAAGTACATTTTACAATAAATAAATAAGTAACATCAAAAACTGACTATCCCAATCCATCAGAGAACTTGTAGCCATTTTAGTGTTAATATGGGTCAGTATTCAACTCACACATATGGCACTAGAACATTTATATTTAATAAACTCAGGTGATTAACACTTGATATATATTTACAAATACTATATATGCATATATAAAATCATTCAGCAAAAAAAAAGTAATATATTAATACACTTTGAATGTCAATATATTAACAATCTATTAATATATTTTATATATTAATATATTAACTAAAACCACCAGATGACTAGCAATTTAAAAATAAAACATTCAGGAGTTTGACACCAGACAAAGTCTCTAGATTAAACATTTTTATTGTTTTAATTAATAGGAGCAATAATCTTGTGCTAATTACTTTATAAATGTTACCTATCTAATTCTCACTATAAGCCTGAGACAAAACTCATTGTTTCCATTTTACTTACCAAAAAACTGAAACTTACATTTCAGTCAAGGTTTACACAGTTTGTAAGTGGCAGAATCAGAAACTATATCCATGTCAATCCACCTTTCAAACTTTCCTTTTTCCCCAAGGAGAAAAGCCCTGGTTCTAAGAGTAGTAAGATCAAGAAACACTAATAAAAGGGGAATTGGGAACATTTTGAATGCTTAGGAGGCATACTTAGAGCTGAATCAGGGGAAGGAAATGATTTAGACCAGTACATCTCATTTGGGCCCACCAGAGTATAAATCAACCATGTCATTAACATTCCCCATCCCCCCCATCCCCCCGCCCCCAGTGAGACTTTCTCAATGAAGACAGCTGTCATGCATTGATTTACATTACAGTGCAGGCTCCTCATCTCCTCCTGGGCCACTAATAGTGGGGCCAGCTGCCAGCCTATAAACCACACTTTGGGTAGCACTGCCTTAGGCAATTTCTTGTGAGATTTTACTTTATTGTGAACTTAAATTATTTTGGAGAAAAGATATCCTCAAAGCTATTCTATATGCTTTCCCATTGATAAGAAAGAAAAAGAAAGCCACATCTCTCATGCACATGTCAGATAACAATGAAAACTGTGTACTAAACTCTTTAAACCCATGGTGGCTTTAATCTTCGTTTAGGTGTTATTGCTCTTACTAGTTTTCATAAACTGATCTCTTCCAAAAGCAAAGGAATATAGCTTTCCTATAGAATTAACAATATTGTCATTAAACAGTATTATGTTTTTAGTGAAATACAATTTTATATGTATATAAAAAAATGTTACTCATACCTGCACCTCCACCTATGCTGAGAATATTAATTTTTGATTTTGTGTCTCCAATCCTGAAAAAAAAATAATTGATACAGTTTAGCAAAAATGTTTTAGTTGTTCTATACAATGTGATTATTAACTCTAGTTGAAGAGAATAGATTGGAAATACAGCAAACAAAAACTAGGCCAATATGAAAATTCTCAATCCTTTCAGAGGTTATATTACTCTTTAGAGTATCTTTAGAAATATAGGTTCCATTCATTAAAAATATTCACTTAGGAGACTTTTAGAAACAGCACTCATAAACATATTTGAGGTAGGAAATAACATTTGTTTAGAGATTGGAGAACGAAAACAGAAAAATTGGGCATTTGAGTCAGAGGACACAATAAACCATTCATTGTAAATGAGGGAGAAGATAAGGTAACTCAGATCATCTCTAAGATGTCTGCTTTGTCTTCTTCCTTCATGTACCTTTATTCCAATGGAGGGAAAAATGTTTATTAAATGTTTACCATGTGCCATTGGAAGAACTCTGGTGGTGCAATGGTTAAACACTTGTCTGCTAACTGAAAGGTGGGTTTAAACCCATCAGCCACTCTGCAGGAGTAAGATATGGCAGTCTGCTTCCAAAGATTACAGCCAAGGAAACCCTATTGGGCAGTTCTACTCTGTCCTTTAGTGTTGCTATGAGTCAGAATCTACTCAATGGCAATGGGTTTATTTGTGACTGGAACAGGAACATGCCTATCGTAGGCATTGATTATATAAAAATGAGCAAGACAATACTTTGCTCTCAACTTGAAGGGTGAGATAATAAATCCCTGAATTATGGCTCTAGTACTGGGAATGGAGGAGAATAGATGGACTTGGAAAAGAATTAGCACAATTTGCTTTTTGATGTGAAGGGATCAGAAAGAAGTACAAGTGGACAGTAACTGCCAAGTGTCTAGCTTGGATGATTGAATAAAGGACAGTGCCATAATGGAAGCTAGAGAATTATAGTTAGATGGCAAGTTTACAAATTATATCAAGTTTTTTTGTGAATTTATCATTTAGATATGTAAAATTAAATCTGGATAGGAGAGAAAGCAGGGTCAGTGAAGTACTCTGGAAAATTATAATAACACGTATGGTCAAAACTAGGAGAGTAAACTCCATGAACATAGGATATTGCAAAGAGTTACAAGAGCAATGGAATACACAATATAGACCAAAGAGGGCTCCACAGAGGAGAGAGAAGAAAAGCAACAAAGCTCAAGGAAGTGCTGGGAGAGTTAGAGAAGAAAAGCCATCCTTAGTGCCAATGGTAGCAGGGTGGATTACTGAAAAAGAAAAGAGAAATCTCCCTGGAATTTGGCAATAGGCATGTCTTTGATAATAGCAATTTTGAAAGAAATTGAGGGCATAAATCAGATGGCAGCAGGATTAAAGATGAACTTAGTAAGGAAGTAAGGAACTCTGGTGGCACTGCAGTTAAAGCACTCAGCTGCTAAATGACAGGTTGGTGATTGGAACCAAAAGCTGCTCCATGGGAGAAAAATTAAGCAGTCAGCTTCCTTAAAGATTTACAGGATTGGAAATCCTATGGGGCAGTTCTCGTCTGTCCCACAAGGTAATTAAGAGTCAGAATCTATTCGATGGCTGTGGGTGGATAGTCAAGAAGTATACCTAGAGATTGTGGAAACAAGATGAAAGAGTGCAAAAGGAAAGGTGATGATAACTAGAGGGGCCACATAAACTGAAAGATGGTGTTTGTTCATATGTCCGTTTGTGCTTCAGGATGATAAAGAAACCTGTTTTATGCTTAAGTGTAGGAGCCAACACAGAGTGATAGATCAAAGACAGAAACATTCTTGAGGAAACTAGAGAAAATATGAGTCAAGAACACCTATGAATGAGTTGTTTTCTCATTCTATTTGTCTTCCAGCTTTTAATTATGATTTTTAATATAATTAATGCACTTTGTTAAATCTTAAAAAAATACTCTTATGTGCTGATAGCATAGTGAAATTGGAACAGAGAACCCAGGTTCAAATTCCAACATGGTGCTGTGTTAGCTTTCACAAGTTATTTAACCTGTTTGTACCCTTATTGGGAGCTCTGGTAGTGTAGTGCCTAAGGCACTGGACTGCTAACCAGAAGGCTGGTAGTTCAAACCCACCAGTCACTCCTTAGAAGGAAAGTTGGACAATCCACTTCTGTAGTGATACCACCTCAGAAACCCAGGGAAGGGTCACTATGAGTTGGATCCGACCCCACGGCAGTAAGTTGTTTTTTTTTTTTTTTGGTTTGTGCCTTTATTATGTATGAGATAGGATAATACCATAGACCTTATATGATTATTAATAATGTCTAACTCATGGAGGAATTGCATTAAATGAGATAATTCATGTAAATCTGTTATAGAAATGTCTGCACAAGGCAAGCACTCAACATATGTTAGCAGTTGTTATTACTCTAAGCACAGTGAAGTTGTTTACATAAATTAGATCTTTTACTCCTACAGCTCCTCTATGAATACTATGAATATTATATTATGCTATTGATTATATGATATGATACTATATTTATCCCATTTATACCTTATGATGATAACTAATAATTATTGAACTCTTACTATTTTCCATACAAGACTATAAATACTGTCCATGTAACAAACAAAACAAAAACTTTTATTGTTTACTGCTATATATTGTACCACACACACACACTTAGTCCCTCCCAAATAAGGAACTGAAGAAATCTCTCTGACGAAACAAAATGGTCTAATGAATAAAGTTCAAATCTTGATATCTGAAGACTTCCCAAGAAACAGCTGAGTCCATGCCTAATTATTATTGTAAGTCCCCTGAAACTCAAATAAGTCCTGCCCCAACATACACAAACATTCAAACTGATTTTTAAAGCCTCATTATTTGATTGGATGGATAATCAGGCTCATTGCATAGTTCTTGAACTTCCCTAACATGAGAAACAAAGAACAAAAGGAACCAAAAAAGGGAACTTAGAAGGAACATGTGGGGAGTAAAGTTTCATACAGGAAAAGAAATGAGAAGATACTGCATTTGTGAAACATGGAAAGGATGCCAGAAAGAAAAAAATAAATAAAAATTAAAAATATATCAGCAGAAATGTAATGTTGTTGTTATGTGCCGTCGAGTCAAACCCGACTCATAGCGACCCCTCCTTGGGTTTCTGAGGCAGTATCACTACGGAAGTAGGATTGCCCAACCTTCCTTCCGAGGAGTGGCTGGTGGGTTTGAATCACCAGCCTCTGGTTAGCAGGCAAGTGTCTTAGCCACTATGCTACCAGAGCTCCCCAGAAATGTAATAGGAATGTTAAAAGATGAAGTCTTAGAAAGTTGGCAATATGGAAAAAAAAAAATTAGAAACTCAGTCCAGGAACTCTAATGTTTCATGAAAAGAAGTTTCAGAAAGAGAATCCAGAGGGGAAGAATGATTAAATAAAACCAAATCTTCCCAGAACTAAAGGATTTGAATATCGATTGAAAAGGCCCCAAAACCAAAATGAGTTTCCTTAGAGTCAACTACCCCGGTGACTCTATGTGTGCGAATAGAACTGTGCCCATAAGGTTTTCAGTGGCTTATTTTTCAGAAGTAGATGGTACAGGCTTCCCAACAGATACCTAACAAAATATATCAAGAAGAACCACACATTAATTTATTTTCTTAAAATTTCAGAATACTAGGGATGAGAGAAGATTCCAAAGACTTTCAAGTAAGGAAAACAAATAAACAAACAAACAAAAACAATGACAAAAATGTCATATGCTAAAGATCAGATTTTTTTTTAATAAAATCATTGTTAGTATAGAGTTCCATGCCCAGTCAATCTAACAAAGAAAGTATATAGCGAAGCCATTTTCAAACATCCAAAGTTTTAAAAAAAGTTTACCTTCCATATACCTGTTCTGGGAAAATTCTTAAATGGTGAGCTGGAGAAAAAAATGAGCTGAGGAAACTAAGAAAAGCAAGTCATGGCATCCATATTTGGGGGATTCAATACTAGAGGGAGAAGGGAATTCCCAAGAGGTGATGTAAATTCCCTGATCAACAATTACTCAGTAAACCAAGAGCAAACATAGTCCAGATTAGAAGTACAAAAACTTCAGGAAAGACACCATGGTAGTGGTAAGGAGTAGTGGTAGGGGGTATGAGGCAGTGAGCTGTGACTGTTTGAATATACTGAGAGAAATTTAATCTTTGTTCTCCTTGGGTTATGAGTAGTAATAGGTACAAAGAAAACTAAGCAAACAAAAATTAAAGCAATGGTTAACTCTAGCAAAGCCAAAAAGTTATATATGAAAGAAAATGTATGTAGCATAATACATTGCTTAATTATAAACAATATACTAAAACCAAACTTGCTGTCATTCAATTCCAACTCATAGACCCTGTAAGACAGAATACAACTGCCCCATAGAGTTTCCAAGACTGTAAATCTTTACAGGAGCAGATTGCCACATCTTTCTCCCCTCAAGAAGCGATTTTGGTTAACAGGCAAGTGCTTTAACCACTGTGCCACTGAGAAAAATACTGTAAACAATAAAATAATATAACTAAAAATTTCAACTTATTGGCATCATGTAGGAAGGAAACTATGCAGGTTTGCCCATAGAGCAAATTAAGAAATAGCAGAATAACATGTTATTTAGAATTATTATTATTACCACTGCCATGCCACCACTCATCTGTCAGTTTGTTGTACTATGGTGGCTTGCATGTTGTTGTGAGGCTGGAGGCTATGCCATTGATATTTCAAATACCAGCAGGGTCACCCATGCTGGAGAGGTTTCAGTGGAGCTTCCAGACTAAGACAGACTCAGAAGAAGAAAAGGGACAACCACTTCTCAAAGAATTGACCAGGGAAAACCTTATGAATAGCAGTAAAGGTTGGAAGTCACTCAAAATATGACTGGGGAAAAGCTGCCTCCTCAGAGTAGAGCTGATCTTAATGATGTGGATGGAATAAAGCTTTCAGGGCCTCCATTTGCTGATGTGGCATGATTCAAAATGGGAAGAAACAGCTGCAAACATCCATTAATAACCAGAACATAGAATGTATGAAGTATGAATCTAGGAAAATTAGAAGTTCTCCAAAATGAAATGGAACATATAAAGAATGATATGCTAGGCATTAGTCCAGTTTTACACATTTTGAATCGGACAGCCATATATGGATCTACTGTGACAGGAATGACAAATTAAAGAGGAATGGTGTAGCATTCACTGTCACAAAGAATGTTTCAAGATCTACCTTAAGTACAATGCTGTCAGTGATAGGAAAATATCCATACAGCTCTGAGGAAGCCAAGTTACTACTACTATTATTCAAATTTACACACAAACCACCAAAGACAATGATGAGGAAATTGAAGATTTTCACTAACTTCTGCAGTCTGAAATTGAGATGTGTTGTTTATCACTGGTGATTGGAATGCAAAAGTTAGAAGTAAAGAATCACTGGTAGTTGAAAAATATGATCTTGGTGATAGAAATAATGCTGGCGATCACATGATAGAATTTTGCAAGACCGATGACTTATTCATTGTAAATACCTTTTCTTAACAATACATATGGCTGCTATACACATGGATTTTACCAGATGGAGTACACAGGAATCAGATTGATTACATTTGTGGAAAGAGGTCATGGAAAAGCTCAGTATCTTCAGTCAAAATAAGGCCAGGAGCTGATTTTGGAACAGACCATCAATTGCTCATATCCAAGTTCAGGTTGAAGCTGAAGACAATTAAAAGAAGTCCACAAGAGTGAAAATATGACCTTGATTATATCCCTCCTGAATTTAGAGACCATCTAAAGAATAGATTTGATGCACTGAATACCAATGGCCGAAAACTAGAGGAATTGCAGGATGACATCAAGAACATCATCCATGAAGAAAGCAAAAGGGCATTAAAAAGACAGGAAAGGAAGAAGAGACCAAAATGAGTGTCAAAAGAGACTCTGAAACTTGCCCTTGAATGGAGAGTATCTAAAGCAAATGGAAGAAATGACAAGATGAAAGAGCTGAACAAAAGATATCAAAGAGCAGCTGAAGAAGACAAAGTGAATTATAATGAAATGTGCAAAGATCTGGAGTTAGAAAAACAAAAGAGAAGAACACACTTGTCATTTCTCAAGCTGAAAGAAGTGATGAAAAAAATTAAGCTTCGAGTTGCAATATTCAAAGAGTCTATGGGCAAAATATTAAATGATGCAGGAAACATCAAAAGAAGATGCAAGTAATACACAGTCACTGTACCCAAAAGAATTGGTCGATTTTCACCCATTTCAGGAGGTGGCATATGATCAAGAACTAATGACATTGAAAGAACAAGCCAAAGCTGCACTGAAGAAATTGGCAAAGAACAAGGCTTCAGGAATTGACAGATTACCCATTGAGATGTGTCAACAAATGTATGTCGTGCTGGAGGCACTCACTTGTCTATGCCAAGAAATTTGGAAGACAGCTACCTAGCCAACTAACTGGAAAAGATTCATATTTGTACCCATTCCAAAGAAAGGTGATCCCACCAAAAAAAAAAAAACTCACTGCCATCGAGTTGGTCCTGACTCATAGCAACCCCTCCTTAGGTTTCCAATGTGGTATCTCTACAGAACTAGATCCCACAGAATGTGTAAATAATCAAACAACATTATTAATATCACACTCAAGTAAAATATTGCTAAAGATAATTCAAAAACAGTTGCAGCAGTATGTTGACAAGGAACTTCCAGAAATGCAACCTGGATTCAGAAGAGGACATGGAACAAGAGATATCATTGCTGATGTCAGATGGATCTTCGCTGGAAGCAAAGAATACCAAAAAGATGTTTACTTGTGTTTTATTAACTATGCAAAAGCATTTGATTGTGTGGATCATATCTTAACAAATTATGGATAACATAATAATCAAGTGTGGGAATTCCAGAACACTTGACTGTACTCATCAGGAACCTGTACATAGACCAGGAGGCTGTCCTTCAAACAGAACAAAGGGATACCACATGGTTTAAAACCAGGAAAGGAGTGCATCAGGACTGTATCCTTTCACCATACCTATTCAATCTTATGCCAAACAAATAATCTGAGAAGCTGGACTACATGAGGAAGAACGTAGCATCAGGATTGGAAGAAGACTCATTAACATCCTGTGATATGCAGATGACACAACTTTGCTGGCTGAAAGTGAGGATGACTTGAATCACTTACTGATGAAGATTTAAGACTTCAGCCTACAGTATGGATTACATTTCAACATTAAAAAAAACAAAAAGCCTCACCACTGGACCAATAAATGGAGAAAAGATTGAAGTTGTTAAAGATTTCTTATTACTTGGTTCCACAATCAACACCAACGGACACAGTACTCAAGACATCAGACGACGTACTGCACTTAGCAAATCTGCTGCCAAAGACTTCTTTAAAGTGCTGAAGAGCAAAGATGTCTCCTTGAAGACTAAGGTACACCTAACCCAAACCATGGTACTTTCAATTGCTTCATATGCATGTGAGAGCTGGACAATGAACAAGGAAGACCAAAGAAGAGTTGGTGCTTTTGAGTTGTGGTGTAGGTGAAGAATACTGAAAGTACCATGGACTGCCAAAAGAACTAACAAATCTATCCTGGAAGAAGTCCAGCTGGAATGCTGCTTGGAAGCAAGAATGGCCAGACTTTGTCTCACTTTGATCATGTTGTCAGAAGGGCCCATTTCTTAGAGAAGGATATCATGCTTGGTTAAAGTGGAGGGTCAGCAAAAAAGGGGAAGGCCCTAAAGGAGATGCATTGACACAGCAACTGCAATGATGGGCAGGGTATAGCAAGAATTGTGAGGCCAGCACAGGACCGGGCAGTGTTTTCTTCTGTTGTGCATGGGGTTGCTATGAGTTGGAGACAACTCAATGGCACCTAACAACAACCACTGCCACTGAGTCGATTCTGATTCACAGCAACCCTATGAACCACTGCCCGGTCCTGCGCCATCCTCACAACCCTTGTTATTCAGAATTCAGAAAGAAAATTCCATAAGGAACAACTGAAAGATTTCTAAATGTTCAACATGGTTGCTTCTGGAGAGCAGGAATCAGGAGGGGGATTGGGGACAAGAGACTATTCTTGTTTTTATTGTCGAGGTTGTAATAAGCTTTCTAGAACCATTTAACTTCTTTAAAAAGTCTTTGATAAAATTGAAAATTTAAGAAAGTATCTTGCCTACTTAAAGCTCTGGTGGTATAGCGGATAAGGTATTTGCTGCTAACAAGAAGGTTTGGTGTTCAAACCCACCAGCTGCTCCAAGGGAGGAAGAGGAGGCAATACACTTCCATAAGATTTACAGCTTAGGAAACCCAGCAGGTGTGGCTGTAAGTCGGAATCCACTTGTGGCATTGGGTTTGTTTCTGGTTTTTGCCTGCTTATAACTCATAAACGACTTTAAGCAACAATTCTAAAGGCCTTTCAACTAAATTTCATTCCAAACACCACCTTCAGGGACAAAGTATTACGGTGCAATCAGTTAAGTGTTCCACTACTAACCAAAAGGTTGGCAGTTCAAACCTACCCAAAGGCAACTTAAAAGAAAGGCCTGACAATGTGCTTCTCATACACAGCTCCCTATGGAGCATAGCACTCTAATCTGAAACACATGGGGTCACCTTGAGTCAGAACTGACTCAATGGCAGCTGGTTTTTTAAAATAAATAATACTTAGTTCAGGTAATTCCTAATTATACGCTACCATTATAACAAAAACTTGATTATGCCTTTGAAAATTCTTCAGTCTTTCACAAATCTCACATTCAATGTTTCTAGTAAAGTTGTATATGCTCCTTGAAGAAAGGGGAGGGGTCATCTTTCATTATGTTGTATCCATACACAATACCTTTTGAAACCAAATTGTACGGCTGAAAAAAAACAACAAGGATCTGGATAAACCACAGCCCTAAACACAGACTTTTAGTCCTGAAAAAGAACTTAGACATTAATTCATTACCTTTAATGTTAGAAATAAGAAAAAAAGCCAACAAAGTAAACTGTAATTCCTAGATAATAAGTTGTCTGCTTTGAGTTTTGCTTTGCTATACTATCATGTATTAGAAGGCTGGCGGTTCAAACCCACCAGCCACTTATCTTTAAGATGAGCTAAAAGACACTCATCTGCCTCTGTCCTTTCTCTAGGGGTCGCTATGAGTCGATCCAACTCCGCGGCACATAACAACAACAGCTATCATGTATTACTAATGTTGTTCGCTGCCGTGAGTTCGGTCCCCCAACTCATGGCCACCCATTTATTACAGGGTAGAAGTGCTTCATAGGGTTCCCACTAGCCACTCCTTAGAAGGAAGACTACGCAATCTACTTCCGTAGAGATGTTGGTTGGTTGGTTATTTGCCATCGAGTGGGACCCAACTCATAGCAACCCCTCCTTGAGTTTCCGAGGCAGTATCACTGCGGAAGTAGATTGCCCCATCTTCCTTCCGAGGAGTGGCTGGTGGGTTTGAACCGCCAGCCTTCTGGTTAGCAGTCAAGTGCCTTAGGCACTACGCTGCCAGAGCTCCCTAGAGATACTGCCCCGGAAACCTAGGAGGGGTCGCTATGGGTCAGGACCGACTCAAGGGCGGTGAGTTTGAGTTTTTTGTTTTTTGGGGGTTTTTTTGGTGAACATTTATCGAAGCAGATCGGAGGCCTTTTCTTGCCCGGAGTCATTTGGTGGGTTCCGCCTGCAAACATTTAGGTAGCACCTATTGCAAAGTGCTGTGCCACCCAATATATTTTATAATACCAAACCAAACCCACTGCTGTGGAGTCAGATCTGACTCATAGCAACACCTCCATGAGTTTCCGAGGCGGTATCACTATGGTAGTAGATTGCCCAACCTTTCTTCTGATATTATATAATACTCTATTAAAATAAGTAAACAAATAAAACTGAACCATGTAGGATAGAAAATAGAAATAAAACCAGAATTCCACATACATATAACAATGCCTGCTCTGGTCAGGCAGGGGAGCTGTCCTGGTGAAAAGAATTTCAGGCCTACAGTAGTGAAATCCAGAAAAAGATCAAATATTAGGTTCATTTGCTGTTGCAAAGGACCTCTGGTGGTGTAGTGATTAAAGTATTCAGCTGCTAAGCAAAGCATGGCGGTTCAAACCCACCAGCGGCTCCTGGGTAGAAAGAGACAGTCTAACTAAAGATTCACAGCCTTGGAAATCCTATGGGGCAGTTCTATTCTCTCCTATCGGGTGGCTGTGAGTCAGAACTGACTAGATGGCAGTGGGTTTGGGTTTTGCTACTGCAAACTGAATCCAGAGTCAATCATTTCTTCCCAGCTTTCCATCATTATTTCCTGAAACAGAGTAAGTTACAGGAATCCACCCCCAGATGGGCAACTTGATTATCTTTAGCATGTGGAATCTGTTACTCTCATAACGCTTATCAGCTCTGGCACAAATTGAACACATTAATCACACGCACACAAAAAGTCTATGAGAAGGACAGCAACTAGTGCGTTTCACTGATAATGGAAAAACGCTTCTTTTTCAAGGCCACATGACTAATATTAAATTGAAAGGAATAGACGATATTTTAGGGGGAGAGCTATAACCATAATAACGGATAAGGAAAATGAATTTAAGCTGATATAATGAGAACGAAGGGGCATCAACTCAATAACCAGGGGTAAAAAGTATTTGGCAATCATTTATATTAGACTCCAATGAAAAGAATACTAGGCTACATTTGGGACTGATTTGAAATGTGAAATTTGGAGGAGGGCTGAAAAATCTGAATTCAAAGATTGGTATCTTATGTTTGCCCGAATGAACATGGATTTGTGCCTTTAAATGGTTAATGCTTATCTCCTTGCAGCTGGAAACACAGCACAAATCTGAGCCTTTGAATGTTTAAAGACAACGTCTAACTATAGCGCTGCAGGAGACTGGGAGAGGAGGGGAATGAGGAGGCGCCGAACGCGAGCTGCTATCAGTAACTCGCCCTTATCCCGGCGCCCAGCCTGCCGGGCTGCGCTCGACCCATCTATCACTTGCACAGAACGAGTCCAAGGCTGTCTTTTTGACAAAAACGTCCCTTTTTGTTACCTTGCTATAATGCCTGGCAGCTTCTTGTCCATAAATTCCTGCATGCACTGGTGTTCGGTGGAATTGTTGAGAAACCTCCGAAAAGATTCAACATATCTGCTGTGGTCAGAAAACAAGCTCCTCATGGAAGATGCCATGTTTGGTTTTCTGAAGAAGGGAGAGAGGAAAGGAAGGTTTAACTTCCCCTCCTTCCTTTCCCAGTTTCCTCGTTCTCTCCCCACCCTCACTAGTCACTAGCAAAAAAAAAAAAAAAAAAAAGGGCTTGCTTGGAATTTAACAGGCACACCAAAGCTTTGTGTGCAGAACTCGTTAAAGTCAGTATTTGTACAGGAATTTGCACTGATACTTTGACCCCAACACAGTTGTTTTGTAGGAAATAGTAGTAGTAAAGAAAGGCAGCAAATTCATGGGTAAACATGTTTTACACCTCCTGAGTTTGTTAAAACAAAGACTACATTCAAATCACTTCCTGTTTTGTCAGCAGCGGTCAAGTTGCTGCCTTACGGGCTAAAGGTGATAAATACATGAAAAAAGACAGTACCTACAAAGCTACACAATCTATTCAGAAATCAACATCCACTTTAAAAATTTGCTAAAAGACACTCATCTGCCTCTGTGCTTTCTCTAGGAAAGTTTCATGTCTTTATATTCTTTTATACTTGAACTTTAAACTCATCTGCTGCATTTTCCAAATGCTGATGTAGAAAAAGTGATCAGTTGACTTGAGTGAGTTCCCATTGTTGTAAAGCAACATCACTGAGTCTGCTTAAAGTAAAAGCAAAAGAGGTTTATTGAAAGATAGAAATGGTCCAGACTGGGAAGACATCCAAATACACAGATTGAAAATGGCCGCTCTGCTGGACAATGAGGAAGAAGACATTTTTATATAGTTGAAACAGGAACTAAAAGTTACAAAATTCTAACTGGCTGAAAGACAATCAGGGAAGTCAAAGTCAGGATAACTAAAAGCCAGGGATTAGCAGGAATAGGTGGATAACATATATGTGGGATTATATGATTGGTTAAGGCTACGTAATTGCAAGCATATGTGCTTTTCAGTTTACTACAGCATGGTCACAGGACAATGGCAGGGCAGGTTTTTCTGATAACTTGCTATTAAATTGCTCTCTCAATCATGTCTGTTTCTGGAAGTCCATTGTAAAGATTTATCCACAATGCTGCTGATCAAGATCCTTTGGGTATAAGCTATCACATCTTACATCTGTTTGACCATAGTGGAAACACCCAGTGGGCATAGACTGTGATATCCTGCACTTGCCAGACCTCAGAAAAAAAATAAATAAAATAATAATAATGTCTCCTTTATGTTATATGGTCAGGTTAACACCAAGGTTAGAGGAACTGTGGTTAGAAACGGTAGATTTTAAAATTCTGGATTTTGGAGTCATGCCAATACTTTAAAAGGAATTCAGTTTCTACTTTCAGACTGCTTTATTCACATTCACCAAGTGCCTCTTATTTTTAAGCTGTCATATGCGTTTCATAAGGAGCTCTGGTAGCATAGTGCCTAAGGCACTTGACTGCTAACCAGGAGGCTGGTGGTTCAAACCC
>NW_006921735.1:8222937-8231731 GCF_000298275.1 Orycteropus afer afer
AAAAGTTTTACTTTATCCATATGAGTAAGGCTGGGTTTACTCTGATGATGCAGCTCTTTCCCAGTCCTATTTTGAGAGCCTTCTAACCTAATCGGACTATTCATAAAGTTGTGCGGTAATGTATCAGACAGTGTTTCTTTGCTATTCATAAGGTTTTCCCTGGCCAATTCTTTGAGAAGTGGACGGCCGCTTCCTTCTTCCTAGTCTGTCTCAGTCTGTAAGCAGGGCTGATACTTGCGCACCATGTGCATCCCACTGGGTTTGAAACACCAATGGGTCATCCTCAAAACTCACATCAACACATCTCCATGGTAGGACAAAGAGACAGACAAGTTTGTCTCCCTGTTGGAAACATTTCCTACCACCCTTACCTGGGTCCCTGAGGCTGACTGCTCCTCTGTCCCAGTTCCTGGGCCTTTTAGTCCCCTTTCTCCTGCATTCCTGCCCTGCTGCTTTTGGCGTGCCTGGGTTCCCTCTCCTCACCTGGATCCCTGCAGCTGACTGCTCCTCTGTCCCGGTTC
Source organism: Orycteropus afer afer (assembly GCF_000298275.1). Classification (NCBI taxonomy): domain Eukaryota; kingdom Metazoa; phylum Chordata; class Mammalia; order Tubulidentata; family Orycteropodidae; genus Orycteropus; species Orycteropus afer. The sequence continues at coordinate 8,223,459 of NW_006921735.1, forward strand.
CTGGGCTTTTTCATTCCGTCTCTCCCACTCTCCTGCCTTGCTGCTTTGGGCATGCCGGGGTTCCCTCTCCTCACCTGGATCCCTGTGGCTGACTGCTATTAAAAAAAAAAAAAAAAAAAAAAAAAAAAAAACAGGTAGCAGATTGGATTTGGCCCACAGGCCATTGCTGGCCAAATTCTGATCTATTTCCTCCCATTCTTCTTTCATCATTGGAGCAGCGGCCTCCTTGGGCTAGTCTCTCTCAATTCCTATCTCTATCCAACCAACTTTCCCTTTTACAAATTGACTCTCATAAGCTTTTGGTTCTTTTATTATCATCTTACATCCTTCTCAATCCAAATCATTTCTTCATGTTACAGTGAACAAATATTTAGTAAGGCTATTCTGCCTAGAAGAAATAGCCTTGACCTCATCATGAAAAACTCCTACTAAAACATTCTCTTACCAAAACCAAACTCACCACCATCTAGTGGGTCCTGACTCATAGCGACCCCTCCTTGGATCTCTGAGGTGGTATCGCTATGGAAGTAGATTGCCCAACCTTCCTTCTGAGGAGTGGCTGATGGGTTCTAATCATCAGCCTTCTGGTTAGCAGTCAAATGCCTTAGGATCTATGCCACTAGAGCTCCTAAACATTCCTTTAACAATCCAGAAATTCTGGAAACATGGAGGCTGGATGAATCTCCTGAAACTGGATGAATGCCCTCAGATAATCTTTAACCTTAACCAAAAGATCCCCAGAAGTCTCCTTGAACCAACAATTGTTTCTCTTAAGTAGGAAAGAATATCTGCCTTGTGTGTGGAATGAAATTGACAACAGCAACTCAAAAGATTTTATAAGAAGAAACTTAGGATGGAGTGAGGTTATCTTAATGGAGGAGGAATAACGAAAAAGGAGGGTGAGAATAGTTGTACAACTTGAAGAATGTAATGAGTGTCATTGAACTGTACATGTAGAAGTGGTTGAGTTGGTAAATGTTCTGCTGTGTATATTCTCAACAACAATAAAAAAAATTATGTAAAATATAGCAAAATCTTCCCTTGACTGAAATAGATTCTTCTCCCCACCCCATTGCCTGTCTCACTTTCTGTCAAATCTTCTCCAACAGAGGTTGCTTTTCATATGTATCTCATTGTCAATTTTCTCCATTCCCATTGCTTCCATCCTATTAGAGATTATTTTTTTCACTCACACTACTGTGGTTTCTTTTTTCTTTTTTTTTTTTTTGTCTTACTGGCCTTCCTGCATTATAAATCATACACATCTTAGCCAATTCTATTGTCACTGGCAAATTCTTCTTCTTCTTCTTCTTCTTTTTTTTTTTTTTTTAAAGCAAAGTTAGGACAATGTTCTTCTTCTCCTCCAAAATGCTTACTATCTTCTCTTGAATCCACAAACTAATTCCAAGACCCAAGTAACCATCCCAACTTATGTTTCATTTTCCTTTAGGCTTGCCATTCTGTCTCCTTCAGATTATGCTGCTTATTTAGATATATTCTTATGCTTTCCTGCCTTCAGACTCTCCTCAGAATAGTGCCTTCTATAATGCCCTGCTTCCTCTCTTACCCCATTCATTGTAAATCTTCCCATCTTCGTGTATTATGATTTCATGAATCTTTCCATATTTCCTTCAAAAGGATAAGACCTCATGGTCTTAGTTTCTGAGGCTCTTATAACTGATAACATTTGCCCTTGTGTTATGATTGTGTAATATATTTGCCTTAACTTCCCTTCTAGTTAACCATAAGATAGTTAATTCATAAAGCTAGAACCTGAGTTATATCTATTCTCCCTGATGGTAGGTTTTCAATTTTTTAAGTGACTAAAATTGTGCTTTAATGCTTTTACTATTGAGATATACTCCACCTTTTGAAACTCATTATTTTCATTATTGGACAGCTCTAATTGTCATCCATACCATTAATAATTCCATTTAATAAGCACTTACTCTGTGCCAAGAGCTATGTGGATCTTTCAAATTTTTAATAAGATTTTCACTTGCAATACCTCTATAAGCTTCCTTATATTATAGATGAGAAAACTCGAGATTCTCAGAGGTTTAAAGATGCCTTATTAGGAAGTAGGGGCTCTGGTGGCGTAGTGCCTAAGGCACTTGACTGCCAACCAGAAGGCTGGCAGTTCAAACCCACCAGCCACTCCTCGGAATGAAGGTTGGGCAATCTACTTCTGTAGTGATACTGCCTCCGAAACCCAAGGAGGGGTCACTATAAGTCAGATACGACTCCACAGCAATGAGGTTTTTTTTTTTTTCCTTTGGTTTTGTTAGGAGGTGGTTATGTCATTCTGATCTGTCCAACCCCAGCACTGATGCTCTCATAAAAGTGTTTATATTTAGCCAAAATCTGCTTTCCTATACTACATGGTAGGATCTCTGGTAGCATAGTGCCTAAGGCATTTGACTGCTAACCAGAAGGCTGGCAGTTCAAACTCACCAGCCATTCCTCAGAAGGAAGATTGGGCAAACTACTTCCATAGTGATACTGCCTCAGTAACCCAAGGAGGGGTTGCTATCAGTCAGATACAACTTGATGGTACTGAGTTATTATACTATATAGTACTATTAATTTTGGCTGTTTAACATAAACAGAATGAATCTAATTCTTTATCCATATAACACCCATTATAAAATTGGAAATCAGATCTTAGAACAATCTCATTCTCTATGATGTCTTTTCTCTAGTTCGTAACTATTTCTTTTGCAACATGTTGTTGTTGCTATGTGCTGTCGAGTCAGACCCAACTCATAATAACCCCTCCCTGGGTTTCTGAGGCAGTATTTCCATGGAAGTAGATTGTTCAGCCTTCCTTCTGAGGAGTGGCTGGTGGTTTGAACCACCAGCCTTCTGGTTAGCAGTCAAGTGCCTTAGGTACTATGCTACTTTATATAAATCATCATTCTTGTCTCTATTTTTTGTCAGAATTTGCAAGAAGGGCAAGGGGGTGGCATCCTCCCCTCACCTCCTATAACTTCACAAGTGGAGACAGAATCACCATCAGCAGGCCACTTCTTATTCCTATGAGGCCAGACATCCCACCACCCTCCAGTTTTTTTTACCAATTCTGACACCAACCATCCCTCCCACTGCACTCACTACTTCTCTGCTGGGTTTGATAATTTGTAGCAATAGCCACACAGAACTCAAACAATACTGGCCTTCATGGTGTTTATTAGGGAGGTAACAGATCACCATTCAGGTTCAGGAATCCTTGGATCAGGTAGCCTCCTCAGGGCAATGCCCTTGGGCATGCCTCTCTTTGGCCTTTGTTTTTTCAGTTTTTTCAAAGGGACACCTAAGTGCACTCCACTCCTCTGCAAGCCAGTTGCCCAAAGGCACTTAGATCTCTTGTTCCATTGGCTGGCAAGCCTGCTGCTATCTTGTGCCTCTTGGTTCTGCTGCTGCCATCTCTTTGCCATCTCTCTGCTGGACTCTCTGCCAGTTTCTCTGCTAAGTGGGTCCAGCACAGGGATCTCAGGTCCAACCAAGGACCTGTTCCTCTCCATCTCCAGCTTTTCACTCTTGATGGCAGTGAGATCCCCTCTTCTGCCTCTAGGAGGGCTCATTTTAAGCCTAACAGAAGGACAAAACTGACCAATCCCCACATTAGGGTTCCAGATACCTTAGTTCCAAGGTCCACCCCCACAAAGGTGCCATCAGCCTTGTTTACATTACTAATAAGCTATACAATCCCCTTGGTGGGCCACAAACACCTTACTTTTGCTTAGTTCCACCCAGTAATCTGGTGGGAGTCACAAAGACCATGGCTAGAAGAGCCATACTAAGCAAATCACTGCACCACAGGGTTCCTTTAAAAAAATGATGTTTGGAAATAAACACAATACCCCAGGGTATTGATTTACCAATGGACACTATTATTCTTAAGGTCTAAACTTGTTATTTTGGGGTTGATTGAATCAATTCTGACTTATCACAATCCCATATGACAAGAAAACCCATTTGGTTTCTTGACTGTAATCCTTATGGAAGCAGATTGTCAGGTCTTCATTCTGTGGAGCTTCTCGGTGGCTTTCACCCACCAAGCTTTGGTTAGGACCTGAGTCCTTAACCATTGTGCCACCAGGGCTCCTTAGGCCTAGATTAGTATTCCCCAACAATATTCTGCCTACTCAATCTCTTTAAGATGTTGGGAGGTATGCTGCAAAAAATTAGTTCCATGGTCAAATAAATTTCAAAAGTGCTGTATTCAACAGCTTCCTTTGGATATTCACAATGTACATCAGCATATTAAAGGTTCTTGAGTCCTTTGTCACATGCCCTCTTGAAATGCCTGTGTCATTTCTTTGATTAGTGTCGTAGCCTCTTAAAAAAAAAGAGGAAATCATTGGTTTCAGCACATCTTGCATTTGGTTAAGTGCTGGTTTCAGCAGTCATATAGTCCTTTTTAAAATGCATGTAGAATGTCTATTTCATAATCTACAATTCATCTGGAATTTTCCTAGGGAACTATCTAGGTGGTTGGCTGAAAAGTTTTAAAAATTCTTCTTTACCCCCTCACTGAAAATGAGGGCAACATTTTAGCACATCTATCATTTGTTATTACTTCTCAAAGGTTACTGGAATGGTGCCTTATTACAAGTTATTTCAGCACACTAGGATATGATTCTTCTAAGTCATAAAATATAATCTAATTTAGAATTATTAGATATTTTTGCATCTGTTTTGGGCTTCTGTACCTTGTTAGCTGCCACTTATTACATTGTTTCTATGTCAAAGTGCTTTATATACATTATCTCATTTAATACTCTTGCTTCTCTAAAGATGAACTCCAGGCATCTACAAGTGATATTCAGAGCAGATAAATTATACAAAAGCAGATAACTATGAAAATTAATAGAAGATTGAGTTAAATCTTAAGAAAATTGTTGAAGTTTATTTTTATCACAATTTGCAAGCCAGAGAAGCACTCTCCACTGAAAGTTGAGAATGCCCTCCAAAAAAGGATTTTGCATAGGTTTTATAATCAAAGTCAATACAGATGTAAGTTATAAATAACTAGCTAGTGAATAAGAAGTTACATATCTCTCATAGGAGAGCAATTCATGTTTTATCAAGGCAAACCCTTTTACCCATTAAATGATTATATTTGTGAGAAAGAACTATTGCTTCTGCTTGAAATATTTTACTAATCAACCATCCAAGACAAGGTTCTATGTGATTTGGTTATGAAAAATTTTTGTAGTTTTACATACTAAATTCAAGTCAATCAGGGTCATGACTGGTGGACTATTGCTCTCAAAGAATCCAGCAAGCCTGAAATCTGTGAGAAATTTTGCTCTTATAGCCCTCCTTCTTTTGATCAGGATTTTGCTATAAAGTCTTTGATCAAAAAGTTCAGTATGTATAATTGGGTACCATCTTGTTCTTCTGGTCTTGTGATGTTTCATATGATTGTTTAGACATATTGTCTATTTGTTTTTTCTGAATCAAGGTCTTCTCTATTTTTTTGTTGTTCTAGATGAATAGAGACCAATTGTTTCATCTTACATAATTGCTCACAAGCTTTTAAGACCTTAAGAACTACACGATGAACTAGGAGGTGGAGCAAAAATACTAATAAAAGTATCAAACCAATTATCTGAAAAACTCTACAAAACCAGGACCTCATCATTCCAAATCAAGAAAATAAATGACATGAAGTTTCAGGTTTCACATTTGCAACATCAGCAGTGGCTCTTCAGTGAGCTTCAGCTATGACAACATTTCAGAAAACTTCATTTTGAGAATTATTAATGTAAACACAGCAATATTCTTTAATTAAGGCACAGATGCCACCTTGAGAATCTAACAAGTAATCTAAGTCAAGCCTATTTTGTAAAGTCATGGCTCTAGTTTTAGACAGTTCTTCAGATATTGATACTATAACCAAAACCAAACTCACTGCCATCGAGTTGGATCTAACTCATAGTGACCCTTCCTTGGGTATCTGAGGCAGTATCAGTATGGAAGTAGATTGCCCAACCCTCCTTCCGAGGAGTGGCTGGTGAGTTTGAACCACCAGCCTTCCGGTTAGCAGTCAAATGCCTTAGGCACTACACCACCAGAGATAATCCTAAATCTTTCATAGATTTTTCTAACTCTAAGCCTACCTTGTCTAATACCATTTTTAATCTAATAATTTTTAACTAATACAAGCTAGCCCAACCCCTGTTATTTCAGGAACTATATAGTAGGTATAGAACATCCAATTAAAGTTCTGTTAGGGGACCATCTTTGGATAACTCTTAATTTAATTTCTCTAACATAACAACTACAACAATATTTTATTTTTGGTGTCCAGTTCTATTGTTGCTTTCATATTATGAATTTCCCCTTGTGGTGATTTAGTATGAAAGGAAACATCAGGTCCTGCGTATATAACATAACAGATACCCATCCAATTGAGCAATACAGCTTTATAAACTTTTCACTCACAGATAAAATAATGCCCTTTAAGTACTAACTATGAAGAAACACCAGGACAAATTACACCAGATACATAACCAGGGTATAAACTCCAAAAGGAGGAAAGAATCCATCATCTGATTTTTTGGTCCTATCACCCTTGTACTATTTAACCAGCATCTTCCCCCATGGGTGTGTATTTGGACTACATTAAAATGATATAGTGTCTTTGAATGGCATCATTCCTTCATATTCTACATGGTATCAAGATAGTAATAAAAATTTTCCTACATTGAAATGGAACAAATGATTTTCCCCATAAAGTATCCATCAGTTTGATTTCAGGAGCAACACCAGATTCCTTTCGTCTCCAGTTATTTCATATTTCCAATCAGAAATTATAGCTGTAATAGAAGATTCATTCCAAAAGGAGATTCAGTGTTCATGCCTTAGATGAGCACTAACAGATAATTCTTGTATAGCTAAAGAAATAACCATTAAAGGTATTTCCACTTGAGGACTTATGTGAGTATGAGCATCTGCCCAACAATTATTTTCTTTTACACATTCACTAAAGGATTTACAAGTAGAAAAAGTTAAGGAAAAAATAAAAGGATTAAAAATTATCATTGTTTCATAAACTTAATCTTTAAGGCCCCTGTTTTTTGAGTTCTAAAGTTTAGTTGGATGCCTCTTAAATTGTGATATATGAATCCAATCCCTTGTAATTTTGCAACACTTTATGTTGTTAACAGTAAACAGTAAAGCCTTTCCAGCAAAGCTGTAATGCAGTTTTTTTGTTGGAACTGCTTTCAATAGACCTAAGTTTCTGTTCTAAGTGTAAATTTGTTGTTATAGTAGTAGTGATTTTATCACCTATGTCCTTAACCTGTTGGAATATTTTATTTGCATAGTCCATTAGAGAATAACTAATCTTAATTACTAGTGTAACATATCACAATTTCCAAGAATAGAGGGGTTTAGTGGAGAAATAGCCATAGATATAGACTCTCCAGTTTAAATTTCATAGGAGTTTAATTTATGTTTTCCTGTAGGAGTTGATCTCATACCCATGAGAATCAGAAGCCAGACTTTTGGCCAGAAGAGTCATATGACTCTGTCAATTTGAATTTTTTTTTCTTTTAATATTCCATTAGCTCTTTCAACTTTCCCTGAAATTTATGGATGATAGGGACAATGATAATGTCAATCAATTTGTAATATTTCCATAAACTATTGGATAATCTTCCCAATGAAATGAGTTCATCTATTACTTAATATTTCTTTAAGAATTCCCCCAAAGAGGAAAATATTTTCCAAGAATTTTTTCACGAGCACAATTATATCAGCTTTTCTGCAGGGAAACATGGATAACCAATTTGAGAACATACAAGTCATATTGAGAACATTATGATATCCCATGTTGTTGTTGTTTGCCATCGAGTTGCCCCAATTCATAGTGACCACTCCTTGGGTTTCCGAGGCAGTATCACTACGAAAGTAGGAATGCCCAATCTTCCTTCTGAGGAGTCGCTGGTGGGTTTGAACCGCAGCCTTCTGGTTAGCAGTCAAGTGCCTTAGGCACTATGCTACCAGAGCTCCTCATGATATCCCATAGAGAGAGGTAATTATATAAAATCCACTTGCCAATGTTCAAAAGGTGTCGGAATCTGTCATGATAGTTTTTCCTGGATTATTGGTTGAACAAATATTATATTGATTATATTTATGATTCTTTGGAAAAATCACAACACTAGTAATAGGAGCTCTGGTAGCATAGTGGCTAAAGCACTTGACTGCTAACCAGAAGGCTGGCGGTTCAAACCCACCAGCCACTCCTCGGAAGGAAG
>NW_006921735.1:8231831-8232744 GCF_000298275.1 Orycteropus afer afer
TGGTAGCATAGTGCCTAAGGCACTTGACTGCTAACCAGGAGGCTGGTGGTTCAAACCCACCAGCCACTCCTCGGAAGGAAGGTTGGGCAATCCTATTTCCGTAGTGATACTGCCTCGGAAACCCAAGGAGGGGTGGCTATGAGTCGGGCTGACTCGATGGCAAATAACAACAACAACAACATGCGTTTCATGCCGAACTCATGTATGTCAGAGTAGAGCTGTACTACATAGGGTTTTCAATGGCTGATTCTTCTAAAGTGGATCACCAGAACTTTCTTTCACAGTGCCTCTGGGTGGACTCAAACTTCTAACCTTTTGGTTAGGAGCAAACTTCCTTAATCATTGGTTTGTTATAATTAGAAAATCTCTTTAGAGTAAGCCATCAGGAAGGAAACGGAAAAGAATTCACTAGAGAGTTTCAAAAGCCAATGGGGGAAAAATGACAGAAGTAAAAAGGGAGTCTTCAGGTAAGAATATGGGAGGGAGGCTGGGAGAAGATAAAAGCCTAGTCCTAGGAATTCTTCTCTAAAATGCATTAGAGGATGGAATCATAGATACTTAGGCTCAGATAAGCCTTTGGAGACAAAATAGTGTCACCCACCAGAGGACCCACAGCTTTAGAGTATGCATATTCTGAGCCCTCTGCCTGGGAAGTGATCTTTAAGAAGGCTGCCCTTTGACCAAGATCCAACTACAGCAAACCCATTGCTGTCCAGTCAATTCTGACTCATGGCAATCCCACGTGTTATAAGAGTAGAACTGGCCCATAGCCTTTTCTTTGCAATAATCTTTAAAGAAATAGTTCTCCAGCCTTTTCATCTGTGACACTGTTGTTGTTGTTGTTGTTATGTGCCGTCGAGTCGGCCCCGACTCATAGCGACCCCTCCTTGGGTTTCCGAGGCAGTATCACTAC
>NW_006921735.1:8235758-8244347 GCF_000298275.1 Orycteropus afer afer
CGACTCGACAGCACATAACAACAACAACAACAACAACAGTAATTTCTCATAAGCTGTATCATTTTCTTAATTCTATGATGACTTGTTGTTGTTAGGTGCCATGAAGTCTCCCAACTCACAGAGTCCCCATGGACCACAGATTGAAACATTCCCTGCACCATCCTCACAATCATTGCTGTGTTTGATCCCATTGTTGTCACTGTGTCAATTCATTCTGTTGAGGTCCTTTTATTTTCAGACCCTCTATTTTACCAAGTGTGATGTCCTTCTCCAAAGACTAATCCTTCCTGATTACATGTCTAAAGTGAGTGAGACAAAGTCCCACTACCCTTGTCACTAAGAAGCATTCTGTCTGTACTTCCTCCAAGACAAATTTGTTCATTTTTCTGGCAGTCCATGCATATTTAATTTTCTTAACCAAGACTGTAATTTAATGCATCAATTCTTCCTCAGTCTTCCCTTTTCATTGTCCAGGTTTCACATGCATGTGAGGCAATTGAAAATATCCTGGCTTGGGTCAGATACACCGTAGTCCTCAAGATGACATCTTCGGTTTTTAATATTTGAAGTGGTCCTTAGCAGCAGATTTACCCAATTCAATATATCGTTTGATTTCTTGACTGCTGTTTCCATGAGCATTGATTATGGATTCAAGTAAAATTAAATCCTTGACAACTTCAATATTTTCTCCATTTAATTTGATGAGTTAGAATGAGGAAAGTTCTAATTAAAAGCGCCTTTAAAGATTCCGTTAGAATTAATTTTTCATTTGGTCATTCTATCAATCCAGTGTTTTCATTAAGTTTAAAATCAGCACTCATCCACATTTGTTTTTCATCTTCAGAGTCATCCTGTTGCTTTTGTTTTACAATTTCTAAGTGGTCTTCAGATTTAGAATTTTCCTTGAGTATCATAGAGGACGTTTTAGCAACCTATGAGGCTGCAGCTAATTTTGCATTGTTGTTGTTGTTATGTGCCATCAATTTTGCATAGTAATAGCTAAAACATTTCCTTGATTTCAGGATCAATTTTTTATGTATGTTTTAATTTTGATTATTGCTATCTTTCTTTTTGGTAATGGGATCCATTAATTCCTTAACTAAGGGTTTTTTTTTTTTTGAAGGGGGTTTTTTTTTTTTTTTTTTAATTTTTATTGATTTGGGTGAAAGTTTACAGAGCAAATCCACTTTCCATACAGCAGCTCACATACACTTTGTCTCATGACATTGACTTAAATTTACCACAATGCAACAACTCTCCTCCCACTTCCTCCCCATAATTACCTCTTCCCTGTATTCTTCCCTCTCATGCACTGCTGTCCCCAAGCTGTGTCCCTGTATATACACAGCCCTTCTATTCTCTCATGATTGATCTCTCCAAGGAGTGTAATGTAAATATTCAGCTCATGTGCCTGTCTGTTGTCTGGCTGGAAGCCACAGGAGTGGGTTCAATTGCAGACTTGAAGGGCAGCTAGGGACCATAGTCTCAGTGGTTCCATCAGGCTCTATCAGACCAGCAAACCTGTTCTTCTTACGATTTTCAGTTTTGTTCCACATGGTTTTCCCGCTCTATCCAGGATCTCCTACATAGATCCCTCTCTGAGTGATTGACAGTGATAGCTGGGCACCATCTAGTTCTTCTGGTCTCATAGTCATATAAGCTGAGGATTGCATGGAATACCAGGCACTTGGACTAATTGTTTCCAGGTGTCTTTGGTTTTCTTCATTCTTTTTTGCCCTGAATGAGGAGAGACCCATCATGGCATCTAGATAGTCACTTGCAAGCTTTTAAGATCCAAGTCACTACTCACCAAAGTAGGATGTGGAACAATGTTTTTGCGTAGTATGTTTGCTGATTGAGCCTAATGTCCTAAAGGGGTAATTTATTATTGGAGTTCCAGCTGAAATAAATAAACCTCCTCACTTCTATTGCACTTCGGTGTCATGGACTATTCTAAAAGCCTGTCTTCTATGAATGTAATATTTTTAGTTTTGTCTTTTACTAGTTGACATGCTTGGATTAATGCATATAACTCAGCTTGCTATGCAGAAACAAACTGAAGTAAAGAAACATTCTCTATTATTTCAAATTGATTGATAATGACATAGCCAGCTTAATGTTTATCATTGGTATTTTTCATATATGATCATCAACAAAAAAGTACACAGTCAGAATTTTCTAACATGGTCTCCTTTAGATCTATTATACCCCAAAGTTCATTGCCCTCCCCAACTCATGGAGACCCACACTGGGTTTCCAAAGCTGTAAATCTTTACAGAAGTGGATTGCTTCATCTTCCTCCTGTAAAGTGACTCATGAGTTCTAACGACAACACTTCTGGTTAGCAGCCCAATGTCTTAACAACAACATCACCAGAGCTCCTTTAGATCTACTATAAACAAAAAAAAAAACAAACAAACAAAAAACACTGCCATCAAGTTGATTCCAAGTCATATTCCATAGTGACTTCCACTGGGTTTCCAAGGCTGTAAATCTTTATGGAACTAGATTGCTTCATCTTCTACAGGATTAGTTAACTGATCAATTAATTGTATACAATCATGTGAATCATCATCTTCAGGCAAGTACAATACAGAAGCTTGTTTTAACAGATCACGTAGCTTAATCTGGATATTGGAAAGAGTTAAAAAAGATAATTCCTAAGGAGTAAGTATTGCTGCTGACAAATGCTGAGTTTTAGAACATTTCAATAGTTCCTCTACAGCATGAGAAACTTGCAAAATCAATGAGTTACCTAGGACTAGACAGGAGGAGACTTCTACAATCAAATCATCTGCTACTATTGATTTTAAACAATTCAGATATGTTTGAGCTACTGAATATAATTTCTGAATACAATATGCAATAGAATTCCAATTTCCTCCATGTTCCTGAGCTAAAACTCCTAAAGCTTGTCCATTTTTTTCATGTATGAAAAGGTAGAAAAGTTTATTGTAATTTGGAAGACCGAAAGCAGTTGCATTACTTGTGACTCTTCAGGTGTATAGAGAATTGTTCATATGTTTCATTCAAAGACAGTGGTTCACGAATATAATTTTAGTTAGATCATAAAGTGGAGAAGCTGTCAAAGAAAATTTGGATATCCAATTTGAACAATACCTTGCTAATCCAAAAAATTCACACAACTATTTCTTATTAGTGGATGTAGGATATTTTAATAGTGAAAAAAACATTTGAAGAAAGTCTTATTTCATTTTTAGAAAAGAAAAATTGGTTCTTAATAGGCAACAAACCTGTAGAAATTGTAACTTCTCCTTTGAAAACTAATTACTTTTTATTACCAACTGTTTCAAAAATCAAATCTTTTAAGGTGCTTAATCTAATGTTTGAACATAAAAATAAATCATCTACATACTAAGTTAAATTTGAGCCTTCAGAAAAAAATCTAAATCACTAACACTTTGATGTAAAGTTTAGGAGAAATAAGAGGATCCTTTAATAAAATCTTGAAGCATAACAGTCCAAGTATATTGCAATATTTTCCCAAGTACACTCATGCAGTGCCTAATGTCTATTTGAACAATATTTGACTGCATAAATGTCCATAATCCCATAAGGTTATAATAGAATCCCAATCAGAGAGTGGAACGTAAGAAATGCCACAATTTCTCTCATGCAACAAGTATATCTCATGTCTCTTGTATACAAAGTGATTGTCCTACCATGGCATATAATGGTACAGTACATATACAACCTATAATATATTTGTCTTGATAGGCATAATAAATGCCTATGTCACTGGCTTATTATGTACTGTACTATAATTTTATCTAAAATGTTTACTATACAATAAGGTCAGGCAATCTACTTCTGTAGTGATACTGCCTCAGAAACCCAATGAGGGGTCACTATGAGTCAGATCTGACTCCACAGCAGTGAATTTGTTTTGTTTTGGTGTATGTTTGACATAGTCAGAAACATCCAATCTTGTGTATCTTGCATATCTTGAACATTGTAGTGTTATCTCTCTGTTTAATTTTCTTTTGCAAATATTACCCTGAAGTTCATCATGGCTCCCAAATATAGCCAAAGCAGTACAAGTGATAGCAACAGCAAGAGGAAAACAGAATTATCAATTTGGAAGTGAAACAAAAAGTTATTAAAAAACATGAAAGTGGAAAATCAGAATTTTATTCACAATGCCACACATGACAATCAAAACAATCCCCAAAACCAGAGAAAACATTCTCCAATCTGTTAAAAGATTGACTCTACTGAAAGCTACAAGGCAAACAAAAATGTGATAGGGACCTACATTAGATATGGAGAAATTGCTAGTAACATGGCTTGAGGACCAAACATAAAAGTGAATTCCTCTCAGCATATTGCTGATCATTGTTGGGGTATGAAGCTTGTTCAAGATTCTTGAAGAAAAGGCAGGACCATATGATGCTATGGTGTTTGCCCAATGTCCATAACATATAATGTCCTATTTTACAGTATGCATCATGCACATTAAGTGATGCATGACTGTAAATGCAAAAAGATGTTATCTAGCTTCATCTACAGGTATGAAAAAAAAAAAGTAGAACATAAATCTGCTACTGTAAGCCAATTATAATCTGGAGGAACTTTGGAAAATAAAGAATTGAGTACTTGGAACTACTGGAAACCTAGGAAGAACAATCCTGTTGATAGCACTAAGATCTTGTACAAACCTCCATTCTCTATCATTTGGTTTTCTTACTGGCAGCACAGGAGTGTTGCAAGGAGTGTTGTTATTGTTATGTGCCATTGAGTTGGACCCAACTCATAAACAACCTCTCCTTGGGTTTCCGAGGCAGTATCATTACAGAAGTAGATTGCCCAACCTTCCTTCTGAGGAGTGGCTGGTGGGTTTGAACCACCAGCCTTCTGGTTAGCAGTTAAGTGCCTTAGGTACTATGCTAGGTATAACTAATCCTTTACTAATAAAATGTTCCACTGTTGGACACATTTTCAAAAGCCTCTAGTCTAAGTAGCTACTGAGGAATCCCAGGCAATGGTTTAGTAAAATCAATTCCAACTTTAATTTGTTCTGCACTTTGTGCTCTATATATGTAGAATCCATTGCCCATAATTTATACAGCAATTTGGACAAATGTGATTTGATTTTACAATTTTTGATCAGAGGGTGAGGTTCTACTCTAACTGCATTAATTTGAATATCATCTCACCTTCAGGAGTGAAAGTGATTTGAGTACTTAAATTTTGATAAAGTATCTCCTCCAATTAAATGTATTGGAGTAGTTTCACAAAACAAAAAGAAATGTTGGTCAGTAAAAGGACCCAATTTAGCTCTTACTGATTCTGAGTAGGGTATTTTCTGAATTTTTTCTGCATTTCCCACCACTGAAACTATTTTGTTACTCCGGGGAACAGATTGATGTAAAAAGGTAAGGTTTAGTGTCATAATTGTGTGAGTGTCTGTCAAATCTTCAAAGTTTTCCATATATATATATTCTGCTTTGGAATTTAAAAGAATTAAGAGGAAAATCATGTCATTTATTTTTTTGGAACAAGCTCAGTCATGAGGTTCACAATCCTGGGGGGTTTAGTTGGATTTTGCTTATTCCAAGCCCAATATTTTTAGATTTTAAGGATTCCTTTTCTCCTTTTGTTGACAGTTCTGGCTCTCATCGCTAAAACACAGAAAACCTCCAAGAGTCCTCCAAATCAACTAAGTGAAACAAATCAATACTTTGTACCTTGCCAGCACCCTGGAGACCCAGTCTCTCTTATTATTTCCATCAATTTCTAAGAGCATCAACACAAAGGGATGGGGCTCAGAATTCAAGATGACTTACTGGTGATCCCAAAGAGTCTGGAAAGAACCAGTTGAGGACAAAAATTTTCTGTGAGTACTATTTGCCTATTTCTGCCAGACAATCTGGGGCCAGAGGAAAGTTGACTTCTGTTTTAAGATTAATAGAAGATTGAGTTAATTTTTTTTTAAGTATTAAAGTTTATTCTTATCACAATTTTCAAGCTGGAGAAGCACTCTCTACTCAAAGTTGAGAATGTCCCCAAAAAGAGGATTTTGCATAGGTTTTTATAATCAAAGTCAATATAGACATAAGTTATAAATAACCAGGTATTGAATAAGAGGTTACATATCTCTCTTGGGAGAGTGATTCATATTTGATCAAATGAACAAGGTAAAGGACAAAAAGTTACATATCTTCTGTGGGAGTGCAATTCATGTTTGATCAAGGATAATCCTTCTACACCATTAAATGATTATCTTTGTGAGAAAGAACTACTTCCTCTATTTGAAATACTTTACTAATGTACCATCCAAGACATGGTTCTATGTAATTTCATTATGGGAAATTTTTGAAGTTTTGAATCCTAAGGTTAAGGCAAGCCAACGTAATAATTTATGGATTATTGCTCTCAAAGATTTCAGCAATTCTGAAATCTGTGAGATATTTAATTTTCCTCTTACATAACTCATAAGAGAAGTTCCTGGATCCAAATTCATTTTATTTAACTCCAAGGCCAAATTACAAAATTTTTAAATTACATCATACTACTCCTTGCCTGCTAACCAGAAGGCTGGCGGTTCAAACCCACCAGCCACTCCTCGGAAGGAAGGTTGGGCAATCCTACTTCCGTAGTGATACTGCCTCGGAAACCCAAGGAGGGGTCGCTATGAGTCAGGGCCGACTCGATGGCACATAACAACAACAACAACAACTCCTTCTGTACCTTTCCAATGTGAAGAATTGTTTCCTTGTCAGAGAAAAAGTGGTGAACTTGAGCCTTCTTTTAACCTATGCTGAATTGTGGTAGTGTAGCAGAGGCCTCCTTTCTCCAGTCCCTAGAATAAACTTCCTGAAGAGTTTGATTAAACACTGTGTGTCAAGACGACTGGAGGCAGTATCATATTCAAGCATTAACCAATCAATCAATTAATCAATTGATATACCCTTAGATCTATGTAGAGAGTCTTATGCAAATATAACAACTAGGTCTGTCACTTAGTAATGTGACAGTGGGCAGGTTATTTATGTTTCCTAAACCTAATTTTGTTATCTGTGAAATGGAGATAATAACAACTGCTTCATAATACGTTTGGGAAAATTAAGTGAAATAATGTAAGAAGGAGAGTTTGCTATGGTCAGGGATGGGTAATTGGGGTGTGAAATCAAATGTACATGAACTGTTGAACATAAAACAAATTTTGCTCTGTAAATTTGCACTCAAAGCACAATAAAGTTAAAAAATAAATAAATAATGTGTATAAGGCATTTACCTTAGTGCCTAACACAAAGTAAAATTCCTGATGTGAGACAGACTTTTCTAACCTTCAGTTCTTTCATTTACAGGATGAGGACAATAACAATTTATTACTCAGTGTCCAGTCAGAAAGTCAGAACTCATGCCAGGTGGTCCACAGGAAGTTTATTGATACTAGAAACTATAAAGGTGCTGGAATGATCTCAAAAGGCAAACAGGAATTGTGAGGCAACCCACCAGGAAGATCTTACCACCTGTAAAGGAGGAGCAACAAAGAAATAACATGTGTTAACCAAAGTTCTATAGCTTTGTATGCTCAGTAGGAGCATACAACTACTCTTGGAGATGCTGCCTAAAACAGAAGGAGAGAAAAGAAACATTCAGCATCTTCCCTCTTCTTGCTCTTTCATCTCTGCAGTGTCCCATTTTACTAAAACAGATAATCAGTTGGCAAAAACCCTAGATGATATAACTTGAAAGATTTAGCCACCTGCAGAACTGAACAAAGCAAGAGAAGGATCAGAAATAGATCTGACAGCAAACTTGCAATGAGCAGCATGATTGCCTATCACATTAATTTGTTCTGAGAATTAATTTTTTTAAAAGTATCAAAATACCTAGCACGTATCAAAATGCCTAATGAATACTAGATAATAAGTATGAAATAGTGAGAATGCTGATGCTTTTATTATCTGCCATTGAGTTGGCCCCTGAGCCATGACAGTCCCATGCACAACACAACAAAATGCTGCCTCATTCTGTGCCATCCCAATGATATGTTGCAGATCAGACAATTGTGGTCCAGAGAGTTTTCACTGCCTGAATTTTGGAAGTATATTGCCAGGCCTTTTTCTCCAGTCCATCTTAGTCTGGAAGCTTCACTGAAACCGTTCAGCATTATAACAATATGAAAGCTGCCACTGACAGTTGGGTGGTGGCTGCATATGAGATGCACTAGCCGGAAGTGAAACCTGATTCTCCTGCATGGAAGCTGAGAATTCTATCACTGAACCACAAATGCCCTCTTGTAGTGAGAATAAATCAAACCAAGCTCACTGCCACTGAGTAGATTCTGACTCATAGTGACCCCCTTTGGGTTTCTGAGGCAGTAAATCTTTACAGAAGTAGATTGCCTAGTCTTCCTACTGAGGAGTGGCTGGTGGGTTTGAACCACCAGCCTTCTGGTAAGCAGTCAAATGCCTTAGACACTATGCCACCAGAGCTCCTTATAGTGAGAATAGAAGATGGTTATTATGCTATCTACAGGGTTAAAGAGAGATTGGTTGTGTTCGCCTGGGTTCTCTAGAGAAGCAAAACCAGTAAAGCTTATATATATATATATATATA
>NW_006921735.1:8244447-8252210 GCF_000298275.1 Orycteropus afer afer
AGAGAGAGAGAGAGAGAGAGAGAGAGAGAAATTTATATTAGGAAAATGGCTCACACAGTTACAGAAGCTGGCAGGTCCCAAGTTCTCGGATCAAACATCAAGCTGGAGGTCTTTCCCGACTCACACAGCTGCAAGGGCTGATAAGCTTAAGTTGGCAGGCAGTATGCCAGCTGTTGACTTCAATGAATGATGAATACAAGATCTCCAGGCTGAATGGTGGATTGTTCACTCACAGAGAGTTGTAGGCAGCACCACAGGATCCCGATCCACAGAACAGTGTCAATTTTCTCAGGATGTCCATAAATATATTAGAAGCAGGCCATACCTCTAGGGAAACTTCCTTTTAATGGACTGGCTGCTCAAAACATATACATCTGAGGAAGGTTGGGCAATCTAGTTCTGTAGTGATACCGCCTCAAAAACCCAAGGAGGGGTCACTATGAGTTGGGTCTAACTCCACAACACATAACAACAACAACAACAAAGCAAAGCCAATCTTGTGGATGACCTTTATGAGCAATATATTTGGTTTTCTTTGGAAATGCTTAGGGTTTCTATAAGCTCATTAGAAAAGACCATCAAGAACAAAATTCAAAAACACAAAAATTACGAATTACAGGTTGGACAGAGATTGGTGGAACCCCTGAGACTATGGCCCTGGGTTATCCTTCAGGCCTAGAAATGTACTCACTTCCATGGATTGGTTCTCAGCTCAATAGCAGAAAGACCAACCTACAAAACACCTACCTCAGAGCAATGCACCCACCTACTCTAAGGAGATGCACCACTAAGATCAATCAGCCATGAGATGCTAGAGGGGCAGCATTCACATAAAGGGAAAGCTGGACAGACAGGAGTGCATAAATAAGAAGGGCACAGTGAGGTGGTACTCACAGGGAGGAGAGGGGAGGAGAGTTTTTTATGATGGTTGGGGATGGTAATTGGGTTGTGAAAATAAATGTGCATGAACTGTTGGATGTAAAGCAAATCTGCTTTGTAAATTTGCATGCCAAGCACAATTAAAAAAAAAAAAAAAAAGGATCGTCATGGGATACTTGGGACTCTCAATTTTTCAGAAGTATCCATAAGCAGAGTGCATAGACCCTTTTCTTCTCTGGTACCCACAGGAGGTAAGTCAGTAGAGTATGCTGAACTTGTGTTTCCTCAAAAGTAAAGATGACGCAGATATCCCATCATCTCCCTCCCAGTTCTAAAATTCTAAGATTAGTTGAACCCAGACCTGCTATTGTGGGATCCAATTTGGAAGCAATTCGGTTTGGAAGCAGGATACCTTTTCTCAGAATTTGGCACTCTGTGCCTCATTCTTGCATTGATATCCCTCTTTCTCCCAAACAATATCAAAGGTATTTTATATTTTTAAGCATGCAAAATACCATCATATTGCACTAACCATTTGGAAAAAATAAGAGGATCATAGTAATTACCCTTATGCTCTCAGGCAGTTGAAAATGATTAAGATTTGTTTATCAATATGTCTAATTAAAAATAAAAACATAATGTTTATTGTTATTATTTCCTATTGAAAGCTCCAGGAGTAGTTGTTTTTACATGCAGCTAATACTGGTAAAGTCTGAAGAACTCTCTCCCTTTCCAGTATGTTCTACGATCAGACCTTATGCATGGAGGTGCAAGTTCAAGTAGCTAGGAGATTGTCTCCCGTAAACCTAATAACCGTTGCGTTTCAGAGCTATCAATTCTGAATGCATTTTGTGCAGTCAAGTGAAATTTGCAGTGAATAAACAAATGATTAAAGGCCAAGACATAATGTATACAAAAGTGTATATAATGCCTCTCCACTTGCTAGTCCAAATTAATGCTTCCCTGGACAACAATATTGTATAGCAGCAATGAAATGCAAATTAGGTCAAAAATGGTTAAAATATATAGAATAGTCCTTTAATTCTCAAAAACTTGTTTTTTTGGGAATTCTAAAACTCCATGTTACTAAAAAAATTGTTTGAAATTTTAAAAGGGCACAGAGAGGTTTTCACTTCTGACAAACTCTTGCTCTACTTTTCAGGCCGTTTTTAGTTTGAATGCCAAAAGAAAAGCTGGTTAGAATTTCAAAGATGGTTAAAGTTTTCAGTGTCTGACCTTTCACTAGTCAGATGAGCACCAAAAAGCTCATGTGTTTCATAATCATGCTTCTAGAATCATTTTTCTAAGGTTCCGTTTTATCACCTTTTCCTCTCCAGTCAGGATAAAAATAAACACATATCAGAATTTAATTCGTTTAAGGAATTTGTTTTTGTTTAATTTGGTTTTAAAGTACTAACTACAATCTACCATTGTGAGAAGAGAGCTCAGTTCTCATAACAGTCATGCCCACAGTGATTTCTACAGTGAAAATGGTGGAGAAAGAGGACATTAATGATATTCAAGCCAATAATTTTAGGAAGAACAAAAAAACGATGAAATGAGCCATATTTATGCATAAAAACTCACACTGGAATGAGAATTCAAAGCAAGGTCTCTGTGAAAGGGGGGCCCTGTACATTGCTGCTAGCAGGCAGACAGAGGAAAGAATAAATGCACTCCAGCTTTTGAGAAACTTAATTAAAAGTTATATCAAACCTGGGATTCTCCTGAAAGAATTTACACTTAATTTAATAAAGGCGATTTCTCATTGGGCAGCATTTCTCGTTTTGTTCCAAAGTTGTAATTCTGCACTGAAAATAGCCTTTCGGTGAGCTCTTGTTCATTTTTGCAAACATAACATATTCTCACCCTGAGGACATGCTTTTGCACCCAGACAGGATAGCATTTACCGAAGCAATGATAGGAATACTGTGGGGGGCGGGGAGGAACAGTCTTTCTTTGAACATTATTATTATGAGCCACAGTAGAACAAATATCCAAATCAAGGGCAGTGCAGAGGTAAGAGATAAATTGCTTGCATCCACCACCCAGATAGAAAATTTTAATTTGCAAGTTTAAAATTCTAGTTGGGACTGAGAAGAGATCAGTGTTGCCAGAGGTTAAAGGTCAGGGGAGGGTTGGACTACAAAAGAGAAGCACTAGGGAATTTTTTCAAAGTGATGGAAGTGACTACTATGGTAGTCACATTTGTCAAAACACATAGACTGTACAGCAAAAAAAGGGTGAATTTTACTGGGTGTAAATTTAAAAATATCAGTCTCTAAGTTAAATGCTCCGTTATTAACTGAAAACTGGGTAGTTCAAATCCACCCAAGATTTGCCTCGGAGGAAAGTCCTGGTGACTTACTTCTGAAAGATCACTGGCCTGTAGATCTAAGTTCTACTGTGAAACACATAGCCTAACCATAGTTGACCCAATGGCTGCTGGTTTTTTTTTTTTTTTAATTAAAAACAATAATAATCAGATTTAAAAATTATCAGATTTAAAAATTTTTAATGTATATAAGTATTCTTTTATCTTAACATCTCCACCAGTAGACTTTAAATCCTACCTAGTAATTCTCCGCTTCCTTAATTCTTATTTCAAAGGCCACTTTGATCCTACCTCTTCATTCTTCCCTTCCCATAGCTTTGATATAGTCAAGAGAAAAACTCATCTTTTTCACAAAAAGCCATGTCACCCAAGGCCTCAAATTAATTATGGTGATGAAAAGAATTCACACTTGAGGATGAACATTCTGAGGTGGAGAAAATATGCTGATGGAAAAAATTCACACAGAGAGTTGGGGTGGAGGAAGATATATTTTGTTTTTGTTTGTTTTTCACACAATGTTGTTTTGTTGTGATGTGCTGTCAAGTTGGACCCGACTCACAGGAACCCCTCCTTGGGTTGCCAAGACATTATCACTACGGAAGTAGATTGCCCAACCTTCCTTCCGAGGAGTGGCTGGTGGGTTTGAACTGCCAGCCTTTTGGTTAGCAGTCAAATACCTTAGGCGCTATACTACCAGAGCTCCTCTTTCACACAATAGATTTCTATTATTAACAAATCCAGCATTCATCCAACCCAGAGAATCAAACCCAAGACTCCTGAGTCTCAAAGAGGGAAGTAGGAAAGGAAAGAAGGGAAGAATACCATAATAATCATACCTGGATGCTACAAATGCTTAATGTGCTTGAAACTAACTGAAAGTTTAGGGACTGAGTCCACTCGTAGATACCTTGAAAGAAAACCTGGCAATCTATTCCTAAAATGTAAGCAAGAAACAACCCAATGGAGCACAGTTCTGCTGTTACACACATGAGATTGCCAGGAGTCAACTCAACAGCAATAGTTATTTTTTACTTGTATTTGTAGAGTGTGACAAGCTTACAATAATTTTACATTAGCTCCTGTAATTCTATATCAACCTGAAAATGTAGGTAGGAATCATCAGCCTCATTTTTGGAGAAAACTGTGCTTCAGAACAGTGATTGTTCTCAGTCACCAGGCTAGTACATGAAAAAGCTTGCGTGTCAGCCCAGATGGCTGCTTTCAAGCACTAGTTTCAGCTCCTACCACCTCATAGCCTTTGCCAAATTATTGCAGGTTCAGAGCTACTGTGTAGCAAAGTTACAGCCAGTGAAACCCATAAGAGTGGTTGTCCCAAGGGTGGGAATGGGGGTGGGGAGTGAATTCAGTCTCCACTTTGGGCTTATCTTTCAAGATGGAATGCAGTAATTCTGGGTTCATGTGTTCACTCTTACTCTTTTAACTCCATTTAGAAAAGCTACAGAAATAGACAGCCTAGATTTGGGGGAGGGAGGAAAAAGGATGTTCTCTGAGTCAAAGACAGCAGCTACAATGAGCAGCATCATGTTGAAAATCCAAACCCAGAAAATAGTGCATGAGATCTCATCTCATGTATTGAAAAAGAGAAATGCAGTCAATTGCAGATGGAACATATCAGATAGGTTTTCTCTCATGAGGTTGTTGTTGTTGTTAAGCACTATCAAGTAAGATCCTACTCATAGTGACCCAATGCACAACAGAACAAAACATTGCCTGGTCCTGCACCATCCTCACAATCCCTGCTATGCTTGAGCCCATTGTTGTATCCACTGTGTCAATCCATCTTGTTGAGGGTCTTCCTCTTTTTCCCTCATCATCTACTTTACCAAGCATAATAACCTTCTCCAGGACTGATCCTTCCAGATAACATTACCAAAGTACAAGAGATGAAGTCAGGGCATTCTGGTCTTTAAGGAGTATTCTGGCTATACTTTTTCCAAGAAAGATTGGTTTGATCTTCTAGCATTTTACAATATATTAAATACTCTTCAGTAACACCATAATTCAAATGCATTGATTCTTCTTCAGTCTTCCTTATTCATTGTCTGGCTTTCATATGCATATGAAGACATTTAAAATACCATGGCTTGGGTCAGGGGCATTTCAGTCTTCAAAGTGACATCTTTACTTAACATTTTAAAGAAGTATTTTGCATTAGTTTTTTTTTTTTTTTAATTTGATAGAATTCATTTATTGTAATATCAAATTTTTTTTTTTTTTTTTGGTGCTATAAGAATCTCTCTCTCAAAGATGGGGAACTAGGCAGACAAGCAACACAGACCCTCTTCAACAAAGAAAAGAAAAACCAATTGACAGAGATATAGAAGATAATCCTGGAGCCCTGAACTTTGAAAGGAACTATGCAGAAGTGAATTAGGCACTAACTAGTGGAAAAACCTGAATGAAAACAGTGAGTACAGAGATGGTTGGAGCTGCAGACTGTCAGCTACTCTGATGGCACCAATAGACTGGATATTTCCAAGTGGTGCTGGGACTTGAGAATTGACCGAAAGATCAGCTCTGGTCACTAATGGCTGCAGGGATGACTGTGCTGGTGGCTTATAACTAGGAAGGGAAAGAGCAAGAAGGGAGACAACCTGAGCTGTTGACTTTCTGCTGTCTGGAGGGTGCAAGCCTTTTGATTGTTTACATGCAGCAGCAATTTTGGATATTTAAAGTGACAGAGGGTGCAGCCATTTTGAATGTTTACAATTGGTGGCCATCTTGGATATTTAAAGTGATCGAGGGTGCAGCCATTTTGAATCATTACAAGTGGCAACCATTTTGGATTTTAAAGTGATAGCATTCTCGTTCAGATTTCCGGGATCAAAGAGTAGGCTCTGTTTGCCAAGGTAAGCAGGGACTTATGAGAGGCTGACAACAGGAAAGGAGACAGGTAGTGACTGTATAAGTGCTGTCAACTAATAAATAGAGGAGCACAGTACCCCGCTTGCATAGAAAACATACAAACAAGACAAAGAAAATTAAAATCATGGGCAAGTCACTCCAACATACAATCACCAATTAAATATATACAAAAAAAATGTCACAACACCTCAGAGAAAACAGACCATCACAGTCCACACAAAGATGCAAGAGAAAGCAGGAGAAACAAGGGACCAGGATACAGACCCAAAATACATCCCTGAGGAAATGTAGTATTGGAACTCCCTGATAAGGAATTCAAAAGAATTATATTTAGGTATCTTCAGTGAATTGAGGACAGATCAAGGAAAACACAGAGACAACCCTAGAACAATTTTGAAAGCCAATACAAGAACAAAATGACAAAATAATGAAAAATTAGAAATGATACAAAATCTACACACAGAAATGCAGAAGATTAATACTAAATTTTCAGAAATAGATAAGGCATTGAATGGGCTAAGGAGCAGAATTGAATCAAGGGAAGATATTATTAGGGATATTGAAGGCAAATACCTGGACACTCTTTTGGAAAGGGATCCATCAGAAGAAAGATCAAAACAACATGAAGAAACCCTAAGGTTCATGTGGGATACCATCAAAAGGAATAACCTATGTGCCACTCCTCGGAAGGAAGGTTGGGCAATCCTACTTCCATAGTGATACTGCCTCGGAAACCCAAGGAGGGGTCGCTATGAGTCGTGTTTGACTTGACGGCACATAACAACAACAACAACAACAATTAGAATTCCAGAACAGGAAAAGACAAATAAAACCACAGACAAAATTTTTGAAGATTTGTTGGAAGAGAATTTTCCTGGTATGACGAAAGATGAGAATATATCCATTCAGGAAGTCCAACGAACCCCAAAGAGGATAGACCCCAAAAGAAAATCACCCTTACGTATCATTATCAAACTTACCAAAACCCAAGACAAAGAAATAATCATGAGAGCAGCACGGGAGAAATGAAAAGTTCCCTAAAAGGAGCAACCAGTAAGACTAAGCTCGGATTTCTCAGCAGAAACCAGCAGGTGAGAAGACAATGGGATGGTATATATAAAACACTGAAAGAGAAAAATTCCAACCAAGAATTAGGTACCCAGCAAAATTGTCCCTTAAATGTGATGGTGAAATTAGGACATTTCCAGGGAAGCAGAAATTAAGGGAATTTGTTAAAACCAGACCAACCTTACAAGAGATACTAAAGGGTGCCCTCTGGAAAGAGAAGCAATAACAGCCAGCAAAAACTAACCATCAACACACATGATGATATAACCCCAAAACCAACTCAGCTATGGAAGTATCCAAAGGAAATAAGCCTATAAAATTGTAAACAGGAACCAGAGACATCAATTGACAAATGAGGACAACTACTAACCAAAAAGAAGGAAAAAAACTGTGTCGTTACAGAACTACTCATGAGGAACCTGTACCTTGACCAGGAGGCTATTGTTCGAACAGAACAAGGGGACACTACATGGTTTAAAATCAAGAAGGGAGTGCATCAGGGTTGTATTCTTTCTCCACACTTATTCAATCTATATGCTGAGCAAATAATCTGAGAAGCTGGACTATATGAAGAAAAATGTGGTATCAGGATTGG
>NW_006921735.1:8252900-8256208 GCF_000298275.1 Orycteropus afer afer
GATTATGGGCTCAAGTATAGCAGGGATTGTGGTGCTGGCGCAGGATCGGGCAGTGTTTCATTCTGCTGTGCATGGGATCGCTATGAGTCGGAAACGACTCGACGGCACTTAACAACAACAACAAACAAAACAAGCTCAGCATAGAAAATTATATGGAACAAAGAATTTGACACCATGAAGAAGCACATAACAAAAATGAGAGCAACAAATTCATATTTGCTGATAATTACTTATCTGACAAGGAACTTATCTCTAAAATTTATAGAGGAAGAGTGGATGACCAAACTATGGTACATACACATAATGGGATGCCATGCAGTATTAAAGAATAACATAGATTCTGCAAAACACCACATAATATGGATGAACTTGGAGGACATTATGCTGGGTGAAATAAGTCAATCACAGAAGGACAACTATAGTATTAGTTTGTTGTTGTGGAGGGTCAAGGAAAGGTTTATGTATGAAGGGAAACTTTTCTTTGTTGGTTGCCAGAGGTGGGAGGGAAGGGGAGGGAAAACACTGAAAAAAAAAAAAAAAAAGCATTGACGTCACTTTACTTTTGTATATTTCACTGTACATAAATTATATTTCAATAAAATGCATTAAAAAAATCCCTCTTTATACACACACACACATATATTTATTTATTTATTTATTTTGTGTTTTCCAGATGTATGAGCTAGGCTCTTTTTTAAAAAAAAAAAATTATTATTTTATTTTTGTGGTGTTCCCCCACCTGCCCACCCCTGGTAACCAACAAAGAAAGTTTCCTTCCATATATAAACCTTTCTTTGATTCTCTAATTTCAGGTGGAATATACTCAATCTTAAATTTTGGTTCTCATTGACTTTTTTTAAAATTTTCTTTAGCTTCAACTTTAACTTACATAGAAGCAATCTATGGTCTGTTTCACAGTTAGCCCCTAGACATGTTCTGTCTTATGATCTTGAGCTTCTCTATCACCTATTTCCATAGATGTAGTTGATTTGATTCCTGTGTATTTCATCTGGTGAAGTTCATGTGTGTAGTCACCATTTATGTTGCTAAAAAATGGTATTCCCAATAAATAAGTCATTGGGTTTGTAAAACTCTGTCATGTGATCACTGGAGTCATTTCTATCATCAAGGCCATATTTTTCAACAGCCAATGGTTCTTCTTTGTTTCCAAGTTTTACATTCCAATAACCAATAACCATCAATGCATCTTGAATATCTGTTTGGTCAATTTCAGACTGCAGAAGTTGGTAAAAATCTTTAACATTTTCAACTTTGGCTATAGAGGTTGGTGCATAAATTTGAACAATAGTAATATTAACTAGCCTTCCTTGTGGGCATAGGTATATTATCCTATTGCTGACAGCATTGTACTTTGGGATTGATCTTGAAATGTTCTTTTTGACAATGGATGTGACATAATTCCTCTTTAATTTGTCATTCCTGGCATAGCAGACCATATGATTGTCTGATTCAAAATGGCCAATATAAGTTCTTTTCAGCTAACAAATGCCGAAGATATCAATCTTTATGTGTTCCATTTTACTTTTCACAACATCCAGTTTTCTTAATGCACAATCAGAACTCATATAAAAACAGCAGTTAGAAATCCAGAAGATGAATACCAAAATAACTGAATTACGCAACACAGTAGAAGCAAAAAACAGAACCTATATCCAGCCAAATTATCCATCAAATATGAGCATAAAATTAAGACATTCTCAGACTAACAGAAATTAAGGGATTTTGTGAAAACTAGACAACCCTACAAGAAATGCTTAGGGAAATCCTTCCAATAGAGAACCCAAAACAGAGATCAAGAAAATCAGTATACATGACATCAACACTAAAACCAAATCAGGAATAGAAACTCAAAATAAGACTACAAAACCTTGTACACTAAAAACCAAGGAAGTCAATCAGCACATGACAACAGCAACTAACCTATTAGAGGGAATAAAACTTCTAGGTACAAACTTCCAAATGGAGAGGAAAACAGGACAATGTCTTCACAGAATGCACTGTTCTAAAAATGTAGAGACAAGAATATACTCCAAGTTAACCACAGAGAAAATTATCAGTCCCCTTAAGCAAACCCAGAAGGAAGGAAAACATATGGGTTTAATAAACACAAAACCAACAATAAAGTAAAAAGGGAGGAAGCATTAGGCAACAAACTGAACTCAGCCCAGAAAAGTATACGGACCAAGGAAACACCAACAACATGACAAAAACAAAAAACAAACAAAAAAAAACACAATCGAATGACAGCAATCAATTCATGTCTATCACTAATTACACTCAATGTGAATAGACTAAATGTACCAATCAAGAGAAAGAGAGTGGCAGACTGGATAAGAAAAGAAAACCCATCAATATGCTGCCTACAAGAGACCCACCTTAGACACAATGATAACAACAAATTAAGAGTTAAGGAATGGAAAAAAAGACAACAAGCTAATGGTAACCAAAAAAGAAAAGAAGTGGCAATATTAATTTCTGATAAAAAGACATTAAGGTGAAAAACATTATAAGAGATAAAGAAGGACATTATATGATGCTGAAAGGGTCAATTGACAAAGAAGATGTTACAATAATTAATATTTATTCACCCAATGAAAGTGATCCAAAATATGTGAAGCAAATATTAACTGAATTAAAAGGGACAATAGACAACTCTACAACAGTAGTAGGAGACTTTAACACACCACTTTCAAAGAGGAACAGGTCAATTAGAAAAAAACTCAACAAAGATACAGAAGAAATCAATAATACAATCAACCAACTTGACTTCATAGACATATACAGAGCATTCCACCCAACAAAAGCACAATTCACATTCTTCTCTAGTGCACATGGATCCATCTCCAGAATAGACCCTATGTTAGGACATAAAACAAGCCTCAGTAAATTCAAAAGCATTGAAATACTACAAAGCATCTTCTCGGACCACAATGCTATAAAATTAGAAATTTATAATATGAAGAGCAAGGAAAACACATCAAACATGGAAGCAAACAATTCACACCTCAAAAACTACTGGGTAATAGAACAAATAAAAACTGAAATAAAAAATTCCTAGAAACAAATGAGCATGAAGATATATCACACCAAAACCTATGGACACACCAAAAGCAGTACTCAGAGGACAGTTTATAACAATAAATGTATACATCAAAAAAGAGAAAAGAAAAAAAAAAAACCCTCTAACTCATCAACTCCAACAATTAGAAATAGAACAACAAAAGAATCCCAAGGCATTTAGAAGCAAGGAAATAACAAAGATCAGAGCAAAAAAAAAAAAAAAAAAA
>NW_006921735.1:8256308-8266631 GCF_000298275.1 Orycteropus afer afer
AAAAAAAAAAAAAAAAAAACAGAAAACAAAACAAAAAAAATAGAGAAAATAAACAAAACAAAAAGCTGCTTCTTCGAAAAGATTAATAAAATCGATAAATCATTGGCAGATCTAACAAAAGAAAAGAAAGAGAAGATCCAAATCACAAGAATTATAAACAAAAAGTGTGTCATCACAACACAACCAACTGAAATAAAAAAGATACTGACAGAATATTATGAAAAACTGTACTCCCACAGATTTGAGAACCTAGAATGGATGAACAAGTTTCTAGAATCACAAAACCTACCTAAACTATTCCACTGAGAGATAAAATATTTGAACAGACCTATAACAAAAGAATAAATTGAACAGGTCATAAGAAAACTTCCCACAAAGAAAAGAAGACTTGACACGTATTCCAGAACATAGAAAAAGATGGAATACTCCCAAACTCATTTCATGAAGCAAGCATAACACTAATACCAAAACCAGGGAAAGATACCACTAGAAAGGAAAACTACAGACCAATATCCCTCATGAACATAGATGCAAAAATTTTTTAACAAAATCCTAACCAACAGCATATCAATAAATTAATACACCCGGACCAAGTGGGATTCATACCAGGTTTATAGGGATGGTTCAAGCTCAGAAAAAAAATCAATGTAAATCACCACATAAAAAAACAAAAGAAAAGGACCATAAGATTGTATCAATCCATGCAGAAAAGGCATTTGATAAAATCCAACACTGATTCTTGTTCATAACTCTCATCAAAATAGGGATAGAAGGGAAATTCCTTAACATAATAAAGGGCATATATGCAATGCCAATGGCAACATCATTATTAATGGAGAAAGACTCAAGGTATTCCCCTTATGAACGAGAACCAGACAGGGATGCCCTCCATCACCACTTCTATTTAATATTGTATTGGAATTCTTGGCCAGGGCAATAAGGCAAGAAAGAGAAATAAAAGGCATACAAATTGGCAAAGAGGAACTAAAACTATCTCTATTTGCAGGTGATATGATGCTATACATAGAAAATGCAAGGATCAATAATATTAATAATAATAATAATAATAAAACTACTGGGACTAATAGAGATGTTCAGCAAAGTGGCAGGATATAAGGTCAACATACACAAGTCAGTTGGATTCCTCTACACCAACAAAGAGTCCTCCTATAAAGAAATAAAGGAAACAATACCATTTATAATGGCTACTAAAAAGATAAAATATATAGGAAGCCTCACCAACAACACAAAAGACTTATACAAAGAAAACTATAAAACATTGCTACAGGAGACAACAAGGGCACTACGTAAATGGTAGAAACTACCTTGTCCCTGGATAAGTAGACTGAATATTGTGAAAATGTCAATACTACCTAAAGCAATTTACACATTTAACACAATCCTGATCCAGATTCCAACAGTTTTTAAGGACATGGAAAAACCAATTACTAATTTCATATGGAAAGGACAGAGACCTCGGATAAGCAGAGTACTTCTCAAGAAGAAAAACAAAGTGGAAGGTCTGACACTCCCAGATCTTAAGAACTACTATACAGCCACAGTAGTCAAAACAGCATGGTATTGGTACAATGATAGATAGATCAATGGAATAGAATCGAAAGTCCAGATATAAACACATCCATCTATGGACAACTGATCTTTGACAAAGGTCCAAAATTGATTAAATGGGAAAGAGAAAGCCTCTTTAACAAATGGTGTTGGCAAAACTGGATATCCACCTGCAGAAAAATGAAACAAGACCCATACCTGCCCCCATACACAAAAACAAACTTAAGCTGGATCAAAGACTTAAATGTAAAACCCAAAACTATAAAATTCATCAGAGACAAAATAGGGGCAAATCTGAGAGCCCTAATTTATGGCATAAATAGACTATCAAGCACAACCCAGAATGCACAGGAGGTAGAAGAGAAGCTAGATGACTGGGACCTTTTAAAAATTGAATTCCTATGTGCATCGAAAGACTTCATCAAAAGAGTAAAAAGAGAACTTACAGATTGGAAGAAAATATTTGTCTATGACATATCTGACAAAGAACTTATCTCCAAAATCTATAGAACACTTCAACACCTCAACACCAAAAAGACAAATAACCCAATTCACAAATGGACAAAAGACTTGAACAGACACTTCATCAAAGAAGATATGCAGGCAGCCAACAAACACATGAGAAATTGCTCACAGTCATTAATCACTGTTATGCACAGTGGAGTCAGACCCGACTCATAGTGACCCCTCCTTGGGTTCCCGAGGTAGTATCACTATGGGAGTAGATTGCCCCCTCTTCCTTCCGAGGAGTGGCTGGTGGGTTTGAACCGCCAGCCTTTTGGTTAGCAGTCAAGTGCCTTAGGCACTATGCTACCAGAGCTCCTCATTAATCATTAGAGAGATGCAAATCAAAACAACAATGAAATATCATCTCACCCCAGCAATAATAGAAAAGTTCAACAGGTCAGAAAATAACAAATGCTGGTGAGGTAGCAGAGAGATTGGAACTCTTGTGCACTGCTGGTGGGATTGTAAAATGGTACAACCATTGTGGCAAACGATATGGTGTTTCCTTTAAAAATTGAAAAGAGAAGTACCATTTGTCCCAGCAATTCCATTACTAGGAATATATCCTAAAGATATGAGAGATAGCTCACAGACAGACATATGTATACCTGTGTTCATCGCAGCACAATTCACTATAGCATAGAAATGGAAACAACCTAAATGCCCATCAATGGATGTGTGGATAACCAAATTATAGTATATCCACACAATGGAATACTATGCTACATTAAAGATCAAGGAGGGATACACAAATCATCTCGCAAAGTGGATGAGCCTGGAGGACACTGCTGAGTAAAATAAGCCAATTACAGAAAGACAAGTACTGTATTAGCACATTATTGTGAAAAGACAAAGAAGGGTTTGCTTGGGAGGTGGAACTCATTTTGTAGGTTACCAGGATGGGGAGGGAAAGAGATAGATTAATTTTGGGTTAGTTGGGGCTCACACGCTGACATAGGTAAGGGGAGGGTTATATGGAAAGGAACTGTGACCACCATGATAATATTAGGAAATGGGAGGACACCGAATTGTGCACATAAGAAATAGATGACAGATGCTAATACCAACCAATGTGTCCACAATACTGTACTACCATTAACACCAGACACCAGCTACAGATAAACACATAAACACCTGAGAGGATCAGATGGGGGTCAGCAAACAGGAGTATACTCTAGACCAAGGATAGATTCAGCTGAGGCTAATCTTGCACAGACACTCATGATACAAAATACCTGCAATCATTACAGAAACAATAGAAGACAGACACAGAGTAATCTGTCACAGACACCCAGACACTATGGGAGAGAGATCTAATAGAACTACAATCTCAGAACCATGGTACTGGGGGACACCAGACTTAATCAGCACAATACATAATAAAAAATACATAAAAGTCTTGTTCCACATCCCACATTGGTGAGTAGTGACTGGGGTCTTAAAAGCTTTCAAGCGGTCATCTAAGATGCAGCTAATAGTCTCCTAGTGTCAGAAGTGAAGAAGAATGCAAAAAAAATAAAAAAGGATATTTGGAAGCAATCAGTCCTAGGACACAATGGCCCTCAACACCAGACACCAAAAGAACTACATGGTGCCTGGCTACCAATGCCAATCACTCAGGAAAGGATCAAATCTGAAGATCTGGATAGAGTGGGAGGAAAAATGTGGAACAAAATAAAAAAACTCAATAGAATTTTGGTCAGAGGAAGTCTGGTGAGACCTCCAATTCTGTGGCCCTGGAATACATTCTGTGCCTGGAATAAAACTCACCCCCGGGGCTGGCTCTCAGCCCAATAGTTAACAAGATGTACATGCAGACCACTCAACCCAGGATGACGCACCCACACACTCTATGGTAACACATCCCTTAGAGCAATGGACCATGGGGTACCAGAGGACCAACATTCAGGTTGAGGAAATGTAGGACAAACAGGAGTGCATAAATATGAGGGGCACAGGGGAAGGGTTACAGGGTAGGGAAGGGAGGAGACTGGGTTAGGGTTGGACAGGTAAATGGGGAGTGAAACTAAGTGTTCATGTAATGAATGTAAAACACACTCTTAAAAATGAAAATAAATAAATAAATAAAATTTTCTTTTGTTAAATTAAGAAAAAAAGATATTTACTCGTGTTTTATTGTGTATGCAAAAGCATTAAATTGTGTGGCCCATAACAAATTACATAACAAATTACAGATAACGTTGAGAAGAATGGAAATTCCAGAACACTTAATTGTACTCATGATGAACCATACATAGACCAGGAGGCTATGTAGGATACTCCACCCTGAAAACAAGAAAAAATATTTTCTCTTGTGAAACTTGGAGCAGCTAAAAGGTAGAATTAAGATGATAATTCTTGGGCTTTGCTCTCTCTCTCTCTCTCTCTTTTTTTTGCATGGAAAACTCAGTTTACTAAGTAAAATATGAAAAAAGTAGCAGGAAGAAGACTAGACTAGTTGCAATGAAATCCCAAATATGGCAGAGATGGATGCACATTAGAGACTGTTGGCCAGTATTTTTTTAACCTTGCTTGTTTTAGAGTCCCTGGAATAAATATACAGGTGCCTGGACCCCAGTACTAAGATTCTGATTCAATTGGTATCTCTGGTATTTTGTCATTTTATTTTCCCTCAAATCACCCAGGTGATTCATCTGTGCAGCCAGGGTTAAGAATGACTAATCTGAACCATGGAGTCCCTGGGTGATGCAACCACTTAACACTCTCAACTTCCAACCAAAATGTTCGTGGTTTGAGTCCACCTAGAGGTACTTCAGAAGGAAAATGTGGAGATCTATTTTTGGAAATGAATATATTCTCTTGGGCAACAGTGGCAGCAGGCCTAGCAGCAGCACCAGAGGTCAACAACAGCTGTGCTATCCTCATCACACTAACTGTATGGCATCATTTCAGACTTATTTCTTACTGAGAAGCCTCCAGATATACTCCTCCAGGTCTCTCTGTGGGAGCTCTGGTAGCGTAGTGCCTAAAGGCACTTGACTACTAACCAGAAGGCTGGCGGTTCAAGCCCACCAGCCACTCCTTGGAAGGAAGATGGGGCAATCTACTTCCGTAGTGATACTGCCTCTGAAACCCAAAGAGGGGTCGCTATGAGTTGGGTCCAACTCGACGGCATATAACAACAACAACAAGAAGTCTCTCTGTTAGGCTGTAAGAGAACCAAAATGCTTCAGAGGTTTAAAACAAATGACTTTTGTGTTATAATCAGCTAGAATCAGTTTATGTGGCTTGTAAAGAGGAATCTTCATTTTGTTGTTAGGTGCCATCCAGTCAGTTTCATCCCATAGTGACCCTTTGTATAACAGAACAGAACACTGCCTGATCCTGTGCCAGCCTCACAATCTTTGCTATGTTCGAGGCCATCATTACAGCCACTGTGTCTTTGGGGGTCTTCCCCTTTTTCTCTGACATTCTATTTTACCAAGCATGATATCCTTCTCCAGGGACTGGCCCTTCCAGTGAACATGACCAAAGTACAAGAGATGAAGTCTGCCCATTCTTGCCTTTAAGGAGCATTCTGAATGTCCCTCTTCCAAAACAGATTTGTTTGTTTTTCTGGTAGTCCATGGTATTTTTAGCATTCTTCCCCAACACCACAATTCAGCAGCATCAGTTCTTCTTCTAACTTCCTTGTTCATTGTATAGCTTTCACATGCATGTGAGGTGATTGAAAATATCCTAGCTTGAGTCAGGCACATCTTAGTCTTCAAAGTGACATCTTTGCTCTTTAACACTTTAAAGAGATCTTTTGGAGCATGTGGTAGTTAAGATGTGTCAACTTGGCTGATCAGTGGATTTAAGTGGCTGGGCAGCTGGATATAGCTATTTCCTATAATGAGATTATAATCATTTCCATGGTGGAATTCGCAGTGAGCAGCTAAGTAGCTGCTGTCAGGGTCTGTCCTTCTTCTAGTGTGTAAGAAGTGTTGAAAAAAGTCTCTAGCTTTTTGGCACATCTGGATTCTGCATTTGGCTGATTTTGGGATTGTTCCTGGGCCTGAACTAGGGGCCTACCATATTGTCTGCTAGTCTTGGGGCTGTGCCATTTTATCTGTCAATCTTGGTTTCATCAACCTCAGCAGCCTGCAGCTACATGAGTCAGAAAAAGTCTCCAGGTCTAGTGGGACTAGAACAGGAAGCAGAATTGAAGCCTAAAGTTGAGGGGCCTTCACCCAGCCTCTAGAGATGGCACTCTGAATTTGGACTTTTAGCCTCTTAAACTGTAGGAGAATAAATCCCTGTTTGTTAAAGCCGTCTACTTAATGGTATGTCTGTTATAGCAGCACCAGAGCACCAAGACAGAGCAGATGTTCCCAGTGCTATACATCATCTGATTTCTTGCCTGCTGTTTCTATGAGCATTAATTGTGGATCCAAGTAAAATGAAAACCCCGACAACTTCAACCTTTTCTACACTTATAATGATGTTTCTTATTGGTCCAGTTTTGCGGATTTTTGTTTTACGCTGAAATTTAATCCATGCTGAAGGCTGTAATCTTTAATCTTAATCAGTAAGTGCTTCAAATCTTTTTCACTTAGCTAGCAATGTTGTGTCATTTGCATATCACAGGTTGTTAATGAGTTTTCTTCCAGTCCTGATGCTGTGTTCTTCTTCATATAGTCCAGCTTCTCAGATTATTTGCTCAACAGTAGTCTTGGGTACTACAAATGTGATTTGTTTTTTTAAGTTTGTTTACATCTGAACTATATTTCTTGAAGTCTTATGCTGCTAGTGTCAGGTCAGTCCTCACTATTTGCAGATTCTGTACCAGGAAATTCACTTACTCCTTAAATATACTCACAGTCTTTATGGGAATTTGGCATGTGCATGTGCATACTAGACTAACACACTATTATTCCAGTTTATGTGGGAAAGTCTGGTTTCATTGTTAATTCAGTGTTGTGGGTCATCATCTATCCTAACTGCTGCAGATAAGGAGAATCTCAAGAGCAACATAGAGAGGACAGATTAAAAGCAAGCATGCTACTCTCTGGATTCTCTGCCTACTTCAACAAGAGCAACTCAACTTAAAATTTTCTTACATAAAAGCTTTATGGTGCAAAAACAAAAACAAAAAATGAAGAAGAAAAGAAATTGGAAACTACATTTGGATATCAGGGAAGAGGTTCTTGTATCGCTACTAAAAATTCCCTTAATTTTTCTGGACTTTCCCTGGATGACAAGACAGAATAGTCCTTTCAGATTGAAGTGGGAAATTCTATTAGTAAAGTGCACCAAAGTGGCTGCCTTCTCCTTCCCCTACTTACAAAGGTGGTTCAGCCTCTGTTTGTAATTCCAAAATGAAACTCA
The DNA here is from genome assembly GCF_000298275.1 of Orycteropus afer afer. Taxonomy (NCBI): domain Eukaryota; kingdom Metazoa; phylum Chordata; class Mammalia; order Tubulidentata; family Orycteropodidae; genus Orycteropus; species Orycteropus afer. The sequence continues at coordinate 8,263,716 of NW_006921735.1, forward strand.
CTAACGTCAAGTCTATTCTGACTAATAATGACCCCTCTTGGGTTTCCCAGGCTGTAAATCTTTACAGAAATAGATTGTCCCATCTTTCTTCTATGGAGCAGCTGGTGGGTTTGACCTCCAACCTTCTGGTTAGCAGTCAAATGCCTCAAGCACTGTGCCATCAGAGTTCAGTTATTTGTAACTGTTGGTGTTGTTCTTAAGTGCCATCGAGTCAGACCCGACTCATAACGACCCCTCATTGGGTTTCCGAGGCAGTATCACTACAGAAGTAGATCGGCCAACCTTCCTTCCAAAGAGTGGCTGATGGGTTTGAACCTCTAGCTTATTTGTAACTAAGGGTCTGGAAATCCAAGAGCAGATCATGCCTATCATTTCTTAGCTGTGTTACATTGGACAATTACTTATTTCCACTGAAATTAAATTTCCTTTTCTGTAAAATAGAACTGTTGCTTTTGTATTAACTTTATATGATTCCTGTGAGGCACAAATGATATTATAAGTAAATCATTTTATAAATTATTCTATACATACAACTTAAAATTATTGTTACTGTTATTATGAAATCTTAAATAAATTGGTTACGTTTTCTCAATGTGAATGAACAAAATAGTTTTCTCACAGAAGAAAAAGTTAGCTCTTGTCACAGGATAGTATACAGTCATATCATGGATGACACTGAAATATTATATAATCTTTAAGTTTCTAGGATCTATATAGCCCAACGGCCTATAACATTCTAGGGTCAAAAACATATAGTGTTTGAATAACCTATTTGCTTTTTTTGCTATATATGGAGGGTTCCAGTGGTAATGAAAATGACTGCAGGAATTATATTTCCATTTATAAAATTATGCATATTTATAATTTAATACAGAACTATTAATCAAAAACACATTTTATCAAGTGCCTGCAATGTATAACATAATGGGATTCTGTGGTTATATAGTTAGCTTGGTCTGGATTGTTAAGAGTTTTGAATATTAACCTGAAGGGCCTGGGCTTATTCAGTAGTTAAGGAGCCAATGAAAGCATTTGCTAAGATTCATATGAAGAAAAGGGGAAATATAACTGAAAATTCCTATCATGGGAAATTGAAAGAATAGTGTTGCTTATAGAAAAGAAAGATCCAGGTGAACATTTGAGATGAACCTTCAGAACATGTGAAAAGTCTTCAAATATAGCCACAGTGAAAAGAGGAACGGTGAGTAATGGATTTATTCAGCGGCACAAACAGTTAAGCATTGGACTACTAGCTAAAATGTTGGTGATTCAAACCCACTCAGTGGCTCCTCAGAAGAGAGAGCCTGATAATCTGCTTTCAATAGGTCACAGTCTTGAAAATCCTGTGGAGCCCAGTTCTACTCTGCAAAGGGAACTCCATGAGTCGAAATTGACTTGAGGGCAAGGCACAACAAGAAGAAGCAGGGTTGAAGTTGTTACGAAGAAGATTGACCTAGTTTTCAGATCAAAATTTTTGGAGGATTGGCCTTCAGGGCCATGTAACTTTGTGAGATATTATCACACACCTATAATCTATAAAGATCCTCTAGCTACAAACATCTATACTAATAATTTCTTGTGTGAAATTCACAAAATTGAAATCCAGAAAGACTTCTGATGTCAGTAGATGTGGATTATAACTATAGATCCCATCACATATATTTGAATTATTCTTTTCTGTTCCTTTTTGTATCAGCAAGCCTCGTATCTCTTGTTCTCCTTGATCTTGTGTTTTAAGCCCATATCTGTCTTTTGAGTACTGAGTAATGGGAGACAATGGAAAGAACAGTCATTAGGGAAAAGATAAAGTGGTAGGTGAGCAGACAGAGTAACAGTCAGAAGGAATGAAAATGAGCAGTCTGAAATATCAAGGGATAAATAACAATTGTATCTCTGACTTGATGGCACATAACAACAACAACAAAGCAACATTATGATAGGGTCCATATCTGTTCTGAACTAGATTCTGAGAATGAAGAATTTCTTACTCTCAAGGGCAATGTTCCATCCATCACTCAGAACTTTTTCATACATTCTCAAGAACAATAAGTCATTTTAAGATTTCTGAATATTTTCTGGTGCTTGGAAATTCCACTTTACCATCTCTTTTACCCACTCCCCAAACTCCTATTTCAAAATTCAGTGATAGAATGCCTCCCAAGTTCTCCCCAAGCAGAGGCAATTTTTCTTTCCTCTCTAATGGCATTTTATGTTCAATGTTCACCTTACTATTCCATTATCAACTGCTTATTACACCCCTACCAAAACAATATATAAGTATACATGTTTAAATATATGTAAGTATCATTGGATTTTGACCTTAAGATTGAGCAATATGTCTTTAAATTCTGTATTCCAAATATACTTTTAGTTGACTACTACTGGAGTAGATAATATCACTCTCCCACAACCTCCAGGAGGTTAAGAGGATATCAGGTTCTAATGAAAACAGCGTTTATGTGAGTCTGTTCATATGTAACATCTATGAACCATATCAGTTTCTTGGAGTCTCAGGAGATGTTCTTAGGTGATGCAGTGTGTTTGGCTGCTAACCAAAAAGCTGGAAGTTCAAGTCCACCAAGAGGTGACTCAGAAGAAGGGCTAGTCATCTATTTCTGAATAATTAGCCATTGAAAACTGAATATAGCACAGTTCTACTCTAACACATGTGAGTCACTGTGAGTTTGAAATGACTATTTTTTTTAACAATTTTATTTTATTTATTTTATTTTATTTTGATTTGGGTGAAGATTTACAGAGCAAATTCACTTCCCATACAGCAGTTCACATTATTTTGTCTCACGTCATTGACCACAGTTTACCACAATGCAACAGCTCCCCTCCCACTTTCTCCCCATAGTTACCTCTTCCCAGTGTCCATCCCTACATACTCTCCTGCCCCCTGAGCTGTCTCCC
>NW_006921735.1:8286589-8288174 GCF_000298275.1 Orycteropus afer afer
TAGTCCAATTCTGCATCCTTTCCTTCAAGGCTCAGGGGTCCAAGATTATCTTCTGTGTCTGTGTTAATTGGTTTCCCTTTTCTTTGTTGAAGAGGATCTGTGCAATCCTTCTGCCTAGTCCGCCATCTTGCCGGAACCCTGAATTGATTTTTAATAGCAATTTTGTTATAGTTATTGTTTCCAGCCAGCAGTCTAAAGGAAAAAAGATAAGCTTGTCTATCAAGAATATAAATAATGGAGATTTCTGGTAAGATGGAGGACTAGGAAAACAAGCAACACAGACCCTCTTCAACAAAGAAAAGGAAAACCAATTGACAGAGATACAGAAGATAATCCTGGTGCCCTGAGATTTGAAAGGAACTACACAGAAGTGGATTAGGCACCAATTACTGGGAAAACCTGAATGAAAACAGTACCTAACAATAGGCTCTGTTTGCCAAGGTCAGCATGGACATATGAGAGGCCGACAACAGGAAAGTAGACAGATGGTGAGTGCATAAGTGCTGCCAACTAGCAAACAGAGGAGCACAATACTCTGCTTGCATAGATAACATACAAACAAAATAAAGAAAATAGAAATCATTTGCAAGTCACTCCAACATACAATCACCAATTAAATATATACACAAAAATGTCACAGTGCCTTGGAGACAACAGAGCATCACAGTCCGCACAAAGAAGCAAGATAAAGCAGGAGAAATAAGGGACCAGGATATAAACTCAAAACACATCCCTGAGGAAGATGAAGCATTGGAACTACCTGATAAGGAATTCAAAAGAATTATATTTAGGTATCTTCAACAAATTGAGAGAGAGATCAAGGAAAACACATACAAAACCCTAGAACAATTTCAAAAGACAATACAAGAACAAAATGTCAAAATAAATGAAAAATCAGATATGATACAAAATCTATACACAGAAATCCAGAAGATTAATATTAAATTTTCAAAAATAGATAAGACATTGAATGGGCAAAGGAGTAGAATTGAATCAATGGAAGATAGAATTAAGGAGATTGAAGGCAAATACCTGAACACTTCTTTGGAAAGGGTTAAATCAGAAAAAAGATCAAAACAAAATGAAGGATCATATGGAATGCCATCAAAAGGAATAACCTATGTGTAACTGGAATTCCAGAACAGGAAGAGACAAAAAAAACTACACACACAAAATTGTTGAAAATTTGTTGAAAGAGAATTTTCCTGGTATGATGAAAGATGAGAATATATACGTTCAGGAAGTTCCATGGACTGCAAACAAGATAGATCCCAAAAGAAAATCACCCAGACATATCATCATCAAACTTACCAAAAGACAAAGAAAGAATTATGAGAATAGCACAGGAACAATGAAAAGTTACCTACAAGGGGTAAACAATAAGACTAAGCCTGGATTTCTCAACAAAAACCATGCAAGCAAGAAGACAGTGGGATGATATATCTAAAACACTGAAAGAGAAAAATTTCCAACCAAGAATTATGGACCCAGCAAAATTGTCCCTCAAATATGATGATGAAATTAGGACATTTCTAGATAAGCAGAAATTAAGGGAATTTGTTCAAACCAGACCAACCTTACAAGA
>NW_006921735.1:8288904-8317963 GCF_000298275.1 Orycteropus afer afer
TTTTGCAGAGTTCCCTCTTCTCCCCTACCACTCCTGGCAACCAACAAAGAAAGTTTCCCTCCATATATTAACCTTTCCTTGACCCTCCACAACAACAAACTAATACTATACACTTAGTTTTATGTATACATTAAAGTGTGTGTACACTTTCATTTTGTGTATTTCACTGTACATAAATTATATTTCAATAAAATGCATTTAAAAAAAGAATATAAATAATGACTAAGAGATCTGAAAGGAGGCTTCTGAATTCAGAGAAGGGAAATATTTTGTGTCTTAGGTGACCGAGAGTGACAGGTGAGATCCTATAGAAGCAGAGAATCTGCAAGGGAGGTCAAGTTCATCTGAGTTCAGAATCTAAGTCATTTGAGAAAATGCCTAGCTTGATAGCAATTTTCCCCAATTACACATTTCCCTTTGACCTAAGACTAAAATCTAATCATATTCAGAGCAGCATGAAAGGAGGCCTGGTGGGAGTTTAATATCCACAGCCTCTCTCTGGTCTTCTTTATAGAGTACTAGGAGGAGGCCTGCAAATGTGAGCAAACCTTTTAACCAGGGTTTTGCATCAGGCTGGCAAAACCTCATTTTAAGAGACAACCAAACTGTCAGGGATAAAGAACAAATTCTCCTGTCTAGCTATGATTCTCCAAGGTTGTTTTTATTAAAATGGAAATTTCCAAGGCTTTATGCAGGGCTCACATGTTGATGAAAGACTACCTCACCAGCAGCAGAGCTATAATTGTCTGCTCTTGTTCCTGAACTCAGCACTTGGCTGTTCATTAATTAATGTTCCACCACATGAGCAGAGCATTTCCAAGCTGTGAGCTCCTAAACAAGACCCCCGTGAACACAAAATTGCCTGTGCATTGCACTGCTGCTCATCTTTGTTATGAACTTCTAATTATAATTTTATTCATTTTTCATATAACACATCTATATTAACTTCTAGTGCAACAGTCACTTTATTAGATGCTGTGGAGGACATAGAGATAAATAGGATAGAGTAAATGCCTGGCAGTTACAGTGACAGAAGACGTGTATAGAGATGTGACCACCACCCTGGAGTGAACCCACTGTAATCGTGTCTATTCCTACTCATAGTGACCCTGAAGGATAGAGTAAAACTGCCTCCTTAGGGTTTCCAAGATTTACAAGGCTGTAAATCTTTATGGAAGCAGACTACCTCATCTTTCTCCTGGGGAGTGGCTGGTGCATTTCACCCACTGACATTTTGGTTAGCAGCCCAGTGCTTTAACCAGAGCGCAACCAGAGCCCTTTCCTTAGAGTATACAAAATGAAACTAAGTACCATAGAGTCAATACCGACTCATAGCAACCCCTTTTGGGTTTCCAAGGCTGTAAATCTTTACTGAAGCAGACTGCCTCGTCTTTCTTCCATGGAGCACCTGGCTGGTTCAAACCTCCAGACATTTTAACTGCCAAGTACCTTAACCCCTACACCATCAGAGCTCCTTGCCTTGGAATAAAGAGTACCAAAAACAAACAAAAAAACAAAACTGGGTCTTAAGCCATTCATTCTTGTTCTATCCTTTGTTAAGAATTTGCATTTCCACCTCAGATATACTGAATCAGGGTCTATATTTAACAAAATCCCAGGTGATTCTTATAGGTCTACAAGTGAGTCTTACAGATCCCCCAGGTGATTGTTATAACAATCACCTGGGGGATCTTGTTAAAATGTAGCTTCTGATTCAGAATATCCTATTGAAAATGCAAATTCTTAGCAGGGGATCAGACTGGAATGAACCAGTTTGAACCAGTCCTATCAAGTCAATTCTGACTCATGACAACCCCATGAGTTTCAAAGACTTGCATCTTTTAAGTTTTCATGAGACAAATTTGGCCAAATATATTGACTATAATCTGTGTTTCATTTGCTCCATAGGATTTTCAATGGCTTTAATTTTACAGAAGTAGATTGCCAGACTTTTTCTTTGTGGCAATACTGGATGGATTTGAACTGCCAACTTTCACTTAGTAACTGAGTGGAAACCATTCACACTACCGAGAGACTTTTGGAATGAAGAATACAAACCCACATTACTCCTTTCCACTCTATTCTACTTATTAACAAAAGCTTTTCCTTAATAATTTTAGTTTCAAAATAGCAGAGGCAAGAAATGTTTTCAGAATGTAGTTGGACTCTATTGGACACTTTCAGTGATTAGTCCATATAATTACCTTATGAGGATGTGAGGATAATGACATTACAATTATATGTACATATACATAACCAAGGAGCTCTGGTAGCATAGTGGCTAAGGCACTTGACTGCTAACCAGAAGGCTGGCGGTTCAAACCCACCAGCCACTCCTCGGAAGGAAGATGGGGCAATCTATTTCCGTAGTGATACTGCCTCGGAAACCCAAGGAGGGGTCACTATGAGTTGGGTCTGACTCGACGGCACACAACAACAAAAACAACATACATAACCAAGAGTCCCTTGGTAGTGCAAATGATTAATGCACTCAATTTGGGGGTTTCAATCCACCCAGAAGTGCTTTGAATGAAAGACTTGACAATCTACTTAGGAAAAATCAGCCATTGAAAACCCTGTAGAACTGTTCTACTCTGACACACATGGCACATGGAGTCACCTACATCTTCTAAGTCTTTGTGAGACTGTCATGAATTAGGTCAAACAAAGGTTATAATCTACATTTTACTTGCTCTTGCTTATACTCACCAATGAAGAACTTTTAGGAATAAGTGCATTTCAATTCAAACAATCAGTTTTTTTTTTTAAATGCAGAATGGACTTAAGGATGACAATAAATGGTGGGCCCCAAACACTAGCCCAACAAATTTTCCACTATAGTTGGGATTCCTGCTGCACAAAGATGAAGAAACATGGGCTGTGTGAGAGTCGTTGAATTGCCCAATGTATTGGATTGCTATAAACAACTTTGTAGTAAGTGATATGATAAGAACCGGCTTCACACTGCCTGTATGCAGTGGCTACATTTTTTTGTTGTTGTTCTTCAGGATTTAGAAGCCAAACCCTCGACCTCTTGAAAAAAGTGTTCATCTATTGCAGCTCAAAATATCTCTTCTTGGAAGGCTATGACCTCAGAAAGGTGAGTACAGTAAATCCCCAAGTTATGAACATCTGACAACTTGTACTTGCCCTCTCATGTTATGTAAATTTGCCCTCACCTTGAAAGAATTAAACCAACACCTACTCACAACAAATTCTTTATCCCAATCAACTTCACTTGCTGCACATGCAGCTTTTAAATTATGGAAAAGGTTTCAGGCTTTTCTTACATTAAAGTAAAGCTAAGTAAGAATTGAATGTACCTGTTCTGACTTACCTACAAATTCAACTTAAGGACACACTTAAGAACGGTTCTCATTCGTAACCTGGGGACTACCTGTACTTTACTTTTCTAAGACAGTGAGTATTTCCTCTCCCTTACTTTTGACAAGTATTGAGCCATATTTTATTCCTGCTTGATGCCACAGTCTTTTCATTCCTGGCTCTTCTTCCTCTCTCATCTTTAAATGAGAGCATCCAATTGCACAGGAGTTCCATCTACATTATCCTTTTTACTCTTGACATTTCTATGAGCTTCAAGTACCCATGGATAATTCTGTTTCTATGTGTTTACCAATTCAATTGGTGTGGACAGAAGGGCACATACTGCATACCATTTGCTAAAACTATCTCTTGTGATCAGTAATTTTCAAAAAGTGCACCTCCTTGAAATCGTAAATATGCCATCCCAGGTGCTGCTGCTTTCTCTTTTCCATCTCCTCCATCATCCATGTGTCAGACATGCCTTAGGCCTACTGGGCATCTGTTGTTTACCAGTGGTCTGCTCTTCCCCAGGCCCCTGGGAAAGCCCTCTGAGGAATGGATTTTGGGAAACATAGGAGCCAACAGAGAATACAATCTAAAATGTTGAGTTCCCAGCTTGGCAAAAGCAAAAACAGATACTGAATTAACTAAAGGCATGTTCACTCTATTCATAACCAAAAAAAACCCAAAGCAACAACAAACAAAAAACATCTTTTTTTTTTTTTTTCTTGTGGCTTTTAATGTGCTCAGGATAGCATAAAATTGTGGTTTTGTAAATTTTATTTGACAAAGTTGATTTTCTTTTTTTTCTGAGATCACTATGGACTGGATATTTTGAAATAATTCTGAAGCTATTTTGATGAATAAGGCACAGTTAAAGCAAGGCCATATACTTATTAGGGAGACGAACACACAGATAATTACAACAGAGTGTGATTAGTACAATAATAATGCTGTTTAAAATGAGGCATGCAGAAAAGGGTCACTTAATGCAGCCCAGTGGAGTGAGGAAAAGAGAAGAAGGAGTTCTCTGGGAACAAGTGGCACCTAAGTTGAGATTTAAATACTGAGTAGTTCTTATTTATATTATTTTCTAGGGCTTCCTTAACAAAGAACTACAAATTGTGGCTTATAACAATAGAAATTTATTCTCTTACAGTTCTGGAGGCTTAGACGTCTGAAATCAAAATGTCAGCAGAGCAATCTGAAGTCTCTAGGGGAAGTGGTTCCATGTCTCTCTTAGTTTCTGGTGCTTCTAGCAATTCTTGGCATTCCTTGTTTTGTAGACACATGGCTCCAGTCTCTGTCTTCATTGTTACATTGTATTCTCCCTGTGTTTCTGTCTTTGTGTGTTCTTTTCTTCTTATAAGGACATCAGTCATAGGTACATCCTAATCTAGTATGACCTCATCTGAATTTTATTACATTTGCAGAAATCCTTTTTCCAAATAAGGTCACATTCATAGGAATTGAGGGTTAAGACTTCAACACATCATTTTTGGAGGATGCAATTTAACCAGCAACACTATCTTTTCACAAGGGAGAAGATTGGTAGAGAGGAGAAAAAATGTCTTGGTTCTGTTGTCCTCTAGTTCATATGTATTATTATCACACCCTGGGGATTGTATAACTAATGTTTCTTCAGAATTCATTACACTTGGAGAATTCCATGGGCCTGTTCTCTCATATCATTTCAATGCTTTTGCTTAATTAAGATACTGTGATAGACTAGGCAGACATTTCCTAGCAATTAATGATCAGCTGGAAGAGCTTAAGTCTTGAAGCAAAGCTGTGAAAATATGCAGTTATATTTATATATTAAAAAAAAATAGCCAAATAATTATCTTTGCATGTCTTGTTCAGCCAAAAGTTGAAAAGACACATTGTGGTGGTCGACAAGTTGCATTTACAGTTATGGTTCTTTTCCTCATCACTGAAAGTTATCCACAAATAAACAGGAAAAGAGAAATGCACACTCTGAGGTTGCCACTTTCTATTTTGCAAAACATATTTGCAATCTTAGGAACCCTGGTAGCACAGTGACTAAGGCATCTGGCTGATAACCAAAAGGTTGGTGGTTCAAACCCACTAGCCACCCTGGAAGAGCAAGACTGGGCAATCTACTTCTGTAAAGATTTGCTGCATTGGAAACCCAGTGGGGTTGCTGTGAGTTGGAATTGAGTCGATGGTGGTGGGTTTGGTTTGGTTTTACTTGGAAGCTAGTTGAGTTAAAGGAAGAACTTTCCTAAGAGTAACTGCTAGTTAACACTGGGATTAATAATTTAGGGAGATTTTGGGTACAACCATTGTAAAGATCTTTACAAGTGTCTATATTTAATCAAGATAGGTGTTTTGGGTACCTAGTGCTGCTCTAACAGAAGATACCAAAATGGGATGGCTTTAACAAATAAGAATTTATTCTTAACAATTTTGGAGGCTAGAAGTCTAAGTTACAAGTGCCAGGCTCTAGGAGCTGTGTGAAAGTCTCTTGACCTTGGGCTTCAGCTCTGCCTCTTGCTCCCAGCCCATTGAAGCCAGAGGTGTCTCTTCACTCAGGCAGCTACTGGCTGCTGAGGCTAACAAGCACAGTCCAGATGTTACCAAGCAACACCACAGGTTAATGATTCAAGTCTATTGGAAGTCCCAAGATTGGCAGAGCATGGCAGGCTTCTGAATAACAACTCGGCTACATGCAGGGTTCAAGCATGCCATAAGTTAGAGACCATTCCCAAAGCTGCATCTTATATAGGGGAAGCAGACCACATCCCTAAAGCAGCTACTCAGCTGCTTGTGGTAGATTCTACCATGGAGTTGATTGCCAGTCTCATCATGGGGAATAACTACACCCAACTGCCCAGCCACTCAACCAGGCCCAGCCAAGTTGATACACAACCTCAACTACCACAATAGGTTTAGCAGAGTTCTGCCTAGACACAGAGAAAAAACATAAACAGTGACTATACCCGTGGACATAAGGGGACAATATACACATGAATCAAATCAACTACATCTATGGAAAAAGAAGATGTAGAAGCTCAATATTGTTTGTCAGAACTAGGCTGGGGACTGTGGTGGAAAAAAACATCAACAGCTCATATATAAGTTCAAACTGTAGCTGAAAACAATTTTAAAAAGTTGATAAGAACAAAAGTAGAACTTTGAGTATATCCCAACTGAATTTAGAGACCATCTCAAGAGCAGATTTGTTGCATTAAACACTAATGACTTAAAATTAGATAAGTTGTGAGGTAACATCAAGGAGCTCATACACGAAGAAAACAAAAGCTCATTAAAAATATAGGAAATAATGAAAAGACTAAAATGATTCTCGGGAGCTCTGGTAGCATAGTGGCTAAGGCACTTGACTGCTAACCAGAAGGCTGGCGGTTCAAACCCACCAGCCACTCCTCGGAAGGAAGGTTGGGCAATCCTACTTCCGTAGTGATACTGCCTTGGAAACCCAAGGAGGGGTCGCTATGAGTCAGGGCTGACTCGACGGCACATAACAACAACAACAAAATGATTCTCAGAAGAGATTCTGAAACTTGTTCATATAATAGAGTAGCTCAAGCAAACAAAAGAAGATTTCAAAGGGCAGCTTGAGAAGAAAAAGTAAAGTACTTTAATGAAATGTGTAAAGACCTGGAGTTGGAAAACTGTGTGGAAGAACATGTTCAGCATTTCTCAAGCTAAGAGAACTGAAGGAAAAAATGTAAGCATTGAGTTGTAATATTGAAGGATTCAGTGGACAAAATATTGAACAATGCAGGAAGCATCAAAAGAAGATGGAAGGAATGCACAGTCACTGTACAAAAAGATTTGGTCAGTGTTCATTCATTTAAGGAAGTAGCACATGATCAAGAACTGATGATATTGAAGGAAGAAGTGCAAGCTTCATTGAAAGCACTGGCAAAAAGCAAGCCTCAAGGAATCGACACAAAACCAATCAAGATGTTTCAATGAACGATGCAACACAGGAAGCACTCACTCATGTATGCCAAGAAATTTAGAAGGCAGTTACCTGGCCAATTGACTGGAAGATATCCATATATGTGCTCATTCGAAAGAAAAGTGATCCAACAGAATGTGGAAATTATCAAAAAGTATCATTAATATCACACACAAGTAAAATTTTCCTGACCATAATTAAAAAACGACTGGTGAAGTGCATTGACAGCGAACTGCCAGAAATTCAAGCCAGATTCAGAAGAGGGTGTGGGATGAGGGATATCACTGCTGATGTCAGATGTATTTTGACTGAAAGCAGAGAATACCAGAACGATGTTTACCTGTGTTTTATTGACTATGCAAAGGCAATCAACTGTGTGGATCTTAACCAATTATGGACAATATTCTGAAGAATGGGAATTCCAGAACATTTAATTATGCTCATGTGGAATCTGTACATAGACTAAAAGACAGTCATTCAAACAGAACTAGGGAATGCTGCATGGTTTAGAATCAGGAAAGGTATGCATCAGGATTCTATCCTTTCACCATACTTATTCAATCTGTATATTGAGGAAATCATAAGAGAAGCTGGACTATATGAGGAACAACATAGCATCAGTATTGAAGGAAGATTCATTAACAGCCTTGATATCTGGATGATACCACCTTGCTTGCTGAAAGTGAAGAGGACTTGAAGTACTTACTGATGAAGATCAGAGACTACAGCCTTTAGTATAGATTACACCTCCACACAAAGACAACATGAAATATTCTCACAAATGGACTAATAAGGAATATCATGATAAATGGAGAAAGTAAAGTTATCAAGGATTTCATTTTACTTGGATCCAAACCCAAAACTCATGGAAGTAGCTGCCAAGAAATTAAACAATGATTGCATTTGGAAAATCCAATGTAAAAGATCATTTTAAAGTGTTAAAAAGCAAAGATACTAGTTTTAAACACTAAAGTGCACCTAACCCAAGCAATGATATTTTCAATACTCATTTGCATGTGACAGCTGGACAATGAATAAGGAAGACCAAAGAAGAGTTGGTGTCTTTAGATTACGATGTTGGCAAAGAATATTATCATGGACTGCCAGAGAATGAACAAATCTGTTTTTGAAGAAATACAGCCAGAATGCTGCTTAGAAGACAGGATGGCAAGACTTCACCTCATATAATTTGAACATGTTGACAGGAAAGATCAGTACCTGGAGTAGGACATCATTCTTGGTAAAGTAGAGGATCAGTGAAAAAGAGGAAGACTTTCAAGGAGATGGATTGACACTGTCTGCAGCAATAGGCTCAAACATAGCAATGAATGCGAAGATGGCACAGGACTGCACAGTATTTCATTCTACTGCATATAGGGTCACTATGTTCAGAAGTGACTCAGTGGCACCGAATAACAGCAATATATGCACAGTGGAGGGAGTTGAATTGGTAGTTTCATGTTAGAATTCTTACCTTTCATGCAGGAGACCAGGGGTTCGATTGTCAGCCAATATACATCATATGTAGTCACCAGACATCTGTCAATGGAAATTTGCATGTTGCTGTGATACTGAACAGATTTCAGTATTGCTTATAGAACATGACAGACTAGGAAGAAAGGGCTGACAATGCACTTATGAACTTAGCCAACACAAAGCCTACGGATTGCAGTGGTCTGATACTGTTGTGGTTGGAGTCCCTATGAGTCAGGGAGCAACTCAAAGGCAGCTAACAAGAACACATACACAGAGGAGTTTCCAGGTGGTGCAAAGAGTTAAGTGCTTAGCTGGTAACTAAAAGGTTAGAGGTTGAGCCTACCCAGAGGTGCCCCAGAGGAAGGCCTGTTGATCTAGTTCTGAAAAATTACCCATTGAAAACCCTATGGAGCAAAGTTCTACACTGACACACATTGAGTGGTCATGAGTCACAGGCAACTAGACCCCAAATGTGTGTTATGGTATATATGCAGCACAGTGTGAGAATGGTAATGGGCCATAATAGTACAATAGGATATAATACAGGAGAGTACATTAAGACTGATTTTGTTCCTGTTTTTAACACAGCTTCTTTCTTGCTCCAATCTTTGTGAAACAAAGGCAAAATCTGCACCTGTGTGAAGCAGATATGGCAAGGAGCTCTCAAAAAGGATGCCATCACTTAATAAGTTTGCAGCCCCTTTTCACCTTGTCCCAGTCTTGTTCTCTAAACTACAATATCTGTGGCCTTTATCACATATTATGCTTCTCTTATTTTCTCTGTACTCTTATCCAACCCAGCCTTGTGTCTCAGCTTTTACGCAACCTACATAAGTAGAATTATCCTTGGATTCATCCTACTCAAACAGAAATTGAAAAACAGCAACTTTGGCAATGGTCTGTTAGACACAATTCAGTGTACTCATAACTCAGCCATCTGATTCAAGAGGCAAACCTGTTTCTACTGACAACTTAAAGACAAAAGCCCTTCAGAGTTATGAAAGACTTGCTTTGAAAGCAAAGAAAATGGGGCTGTGGGGGAAGAAACAAAATAAATAGCAATAGAATTTTATTGTTTTCAGGAAACAGAAAATTAGAAATTTTAGACAATGAAGTCCAGATTGCTGGAAAAATAACTGGACCTACATTTGTACCCATTAGAAAGAGAAAACAATCCTAAATTTAATTTTCCTCAAATCTGGGGAAGGGGAGTGTATTGTCAAGAATTTACCACAAAGGTAGCAAGGGTGCATGTTGCCCACTCCACCCCCAAGCTAGACCAGCCGTCTGCTTCCTTGGCTGGGAGACCAAGATTATATGGTGATTTTAGTGGTACTTGAAGGTCCCCAATACACCTCATACAAACCAGTTTATACTGAAAGTGTTCCCCTGAGATGGCCTCAGTTTTGTGGGACAGTAACATGGCATTTGGATGCTGGAGAGAGAAACATTTTTAAACTATGGCTTTGCCGCATGCTTAAGATTTGTATGGAGTTTCTTGGAAAGACCAAAACCAAAACCAAACCAAACCCACTGCCACAGAGTAGATTCTGATTCATAGCAACCCTATAGGACAAAGTATAGCACCACAGGGTTTCCAAGGCTGTAAATCTTTATGGAAGCACACTGCCTCACCTTTCTCCTGTGGAATGGCTGGAGAGTTCCAACTGCAGACTTTTGGTTAACAGCAGAATGAGCTAGCTAATCACGGCACCACAAAACCAAACTGATGCTGTTGGGTTTGACTCATGGGGACCTCATGTGTCACAGTGTAGAACTGAGCTCCATAGGATTTTTTCTTGGCTGTAATCTTTACAGAGGCAGATCTCCATCTTCTTCTGTGACATCACTGAGTGGGTTTGAACTACCAACCTTTCCATCAGTAGTGGAGCACAAATCGTTTGTGCCATCAGGGGTGTGGAAAGACAGTAGATGGGATGAAAGAAAGACATCTGTGCCTTGCTTCAGCTTCTTTTCCTTGTGCCTTGTCCCATGATAGAAAACATAGAGCACACACAAGGATATTTTCTCTTTTTTCATGTACACAGAAATACTGCAAACGAATCTAGTGACTGTGAATGTGCAACAGGAGGGCTTTGAAACCTCTTAAGTATTCCAGGTACAACAAATGTTTAACACTTTACCTAAACCCACTCATTCACCATTGAGTTGACTCTGACTCATGGTGACCCCATATGTGTCTGATAACTGTTCTCCATAGGGTTTTTAGTGACTGATTTTTTAGAAGTAGATCATCAGGCTTCTCTATGAAAGCACCTCTGGGTGGACCTGAACCTGTCATCTTCTGGGTAGCAGCCGAACATGTTAACTTTCTGCACCACCCAGTGACTCTCCTCGCTATCCACACATCACTAAACTGATGCACATTGGCTCTTCTCCTCCAGACCTGAAACATAGCTGTATGTGGACCTTACACCCCCTCTTCCCTATATGAACACTTTGTCTATGTACTTCCTTGACTGCTCCTAAGGCAAAAGCAAAGGTAAAGGTAAATTTTTGCAAAAAGAACTACAAGTAACATGGGCTAGAAAAAATTCTCAGAAAGCAAAGTCTGACTTTTTTACCCTCCCAAGCCCCTCTTTGTGTCTAGACAAGAGCCCTGGTGGAGCACTAGGTAAGCTCTTGGCTGCTAACTGAAAGGTCAGTGGTTTGAACCCACTGACTGCTCCACAGGAGAAAAATATGGCAGCCTGCTTCCATAAAGATCGCAACTTTGTACTAATGGTGGTGCAATATTTTGGAAAAGGACAACAATAATGGTGACACAACATGAAAAGTATCATCAATGTCCCTGAACTGTAAATGGGGAAGTTGCTATGTTGGCAAATGTCTTATTGTATATATTTTCACCACAATAGAAGAAAAAAAAAAATTACAACCTTGGAAACCCTGTGGGGAAGTTGTATCCTGTCCTGTAGCATTGCTATGGGTTAAAATCAACTCAGTGGCAGTGCTTATGGTTTCATTTGGTTTGGGTCATGTCGAGAAGGACCAAGGACTCTGGTAGAGATTAGATAGTTATCTAAACCTATTTTTTTTTTCACTCCTGAGCACACTCTAGCCAACATTTCCAAGTCTCCCATGAAGTTAGGTGAAGGTGTGTGGCTGAGTTCTAGCCCATGGACTATGGGCGAAGTGATGAGTGTGCTGCTTGCAGCCTTGACCCTTAACTTCCCGTGCACAATATCCTTTCTCTTCTTCTCAAAAGACCATGGAAGCCCCTGCTGAAGACAGTGGGCTCTTTTTTCATCTTTGTTGTTGTTGTTGTTTGCCATCGAGTCGGGGTCACTGAAAGCCTGTGTAGACCACAGAGCCCAATTTCATTCCACCCCAACTGTGGATTGCATTTTACAGATGAAAAATAAACTTTTTTTTTTTTTTTTGGTTAAGCCACTGAGATTTAGGCTTTATCTGTTACAACAGCTGCTATTTACTTTTCTAGTACAAAGACCAAGCAAAACTAATCAATCTGTCTTCTCAAAGTGTGTAAGCTAGGTTTTTATATGAAAACATTTCCTCAGTGCAAAAGGATCCTTGTGATCAGCTCCCTAGTTTTTTGCTTTGTTTTGTTTTTATTTATTTATTTTTAAATGAACAGTATAGCCAACACTTCTTTAATAAATATTTTTTTAAAAAGAATATTAAAGAAGTACTCTAAGAGTACCTCTTTAAATAAGGTAATTTTTCAGATATTTCTCAGGCATTAGCTCATTGCATAGTCACAAGGAATCTATGAGTTGGGATTATTATTATCCCTGTTTTATAGATGAGAACCCTGGGGCACAGAGAGATTGAGTGATCCACCCAAAGGTGCACAGCTATGAAGTGATAGAGGAAAGATTGGAACCCAGGCATTTTGGCTCTAGAACTCATGCTCTTAACCACTACCCACACTAATAAATTTATCTTTGTTACCATGTTATATATTTTTTTAATTTATTTTTTTAACATACAATAAGATGTTTTATACTGTCTGAAACCTAGATAAGAAATATTGCAAAGACAGAAAATGTTAATTGAAAGACATTTATAACTTGTTTTATTCTAACACTGATAATGATTAGGTCTATTTTAACAACGAATCTCATGATTTATATTTCAAATTGTACTATAGACCTTGTGATGAGATGACATAGGCTCAATGTCTGAGAGAATTCTCTTACCAACAACTTATGAGTAGATTCCAAGAAGCATTCAAGTTTGAGAAATGCTAGCTTAGATGAGACCTCCTTAAGGACATAAGCCTAGATTTTGTTTACTTTATCCTCTGGTGTCCCTAGGTGGTGAAAACAGTTAATGTTCTTGGCTGCTATCCAAAAGGTTGAAAGTTCAAGTCCACCCAGAGAAAGCTCAGAAAAAAAGGTTCTGGGGATATATTTCTGAAAAGTCAGTCCTTGAAAACCCTGTGGAGCACAGTCCTACTCTGACACACACAGAGTTGCCAGGAGCTAGAATCAATTCGATGGCAGCTGCTTTGTCTTCTTTTGCTTTTATCCTCCATGCACTACATATAAATATGAAAAAAAAAATATATATATATATATATATGTATGTGTATGCTGGAGATAGTCATTCTGAACTTTCTAATCTCAACTTGATAAAACTTTTCTAAAGATAGTTCTCTTTCCAAACCATCTAAGACCCTTCCTTCTTCCTCTACCTAAGGTTTATGTGACTTAGTTTATAAAGCTTTTAGTTTTCATTGTTAGCTTGACCTTTTGTAATAACACTTTGTGTGCAGTGATGTTCCTGTGTGTGACTTTCAATTTAGTTACTCTTCAACTTTGATTCTATTAATCAACTTAGTGGGCAAAGAGATTCTTAATTAATTACACCATGATATACTAGTGGAAACTGGATAGGCCTCCAAGTTAGACAGATCTGGATTTAAATCCTAACTTTAACATAGTCAGTGACCTTGGGTAAGTCAATTAGCCTCACTGAACCCAGTTTCCAAATCTTTAAAGTAGGGGGTGATAAAATTCACCTTATAGAAGTGTTATAAGGATAATTGTTTTAGAGCGTGTTAATATAGTGTCTACAACTTATTCAACTTATTAAGTATACAGTAAATTAGTATGATGATGATGATGATGAAAATTTTAAAACTGCTTAATAAAAGTCCCAGGAGCTGTATTTTAACTTTTTTTTTTCCCCCCAGGACAGAGGCAAATAATTTCTGTCTGGCGGATAATATAACCCCAAAGTTATTACTTGTTGCCATGTAAGACATTAACCACTTTCATATATAACTCAACTGTCTTGTTCTAACATACCTTAATTAAATTACCTAGCTCCCTAAATATTCTTTGGGCTAGTTTTTACATCTTACTGGTTCGCTTATTAATTAATGGGTTGAATAATATTTTTTACATGTATTCATTGTATATTTGTATAAGAGTTCTAATTTTACTTTTTTGGAAATTATACTTTAACAACAGGAATAAAATTCATTGTAAAAATATTAGCATTTGTAATAAGAGTGATTCTATCAGTCAGGAAAAATGAGCAGCTGTATGTAATTCAAATAAAAAGGGCTTACTACATCAATCAAGAAACTTATGCAACCATTGGAAGGCTTGACCATAACCACTGAACCTATGGAAATTTCTCTCCATATGTTACACTCTGCATCAATGAAATGAGTGGTTCTCAGGGGCTTATCTAGAACCTCATGTCTATCACGTTTATGCCTACACCTACATCTGGAAAATGTATCCTGTCCTTTATTTCAGCCTTCCAAACCTTAAGCAAGGGACCTCTCATTGGTAAATTAACCTGTAACCATGTTGAGAAGGGCATTCCACAAATGTAGTACCCAATTTCTTCTTTGAAGAGAAGAGGGAACTTTAGAAAGTAGTGGTGGTTATGACAAGTTGGCAACAAACAACTGAGCAACAAAAACTTAACCTGGTGCCAATTTTCAGAACATGCTGACTTGCTCACTTATGGGAGCATGTGTTTATTCAATAAACAAATTACAGATTAAGCAATCCTTTGGTTCACATGGAATCAAATAAAAGAAAGGTAAATGCCCTTCACAGTGATTTGACCAAGTCTCAGAATACAGTATAAAAGAGCAAGAAAAGTACCAGCCTAGAAGCTAGGGGACTTGGATTCTAATTCCAGCTCACCTTTTAACTAACTAGCTCAGAACTTAGATCGGTCACTTCATCTCTACAGGCCTCAATTTTCTCTTCTATAAACAAAGAAAATAGTATCTTTCCTACCTCAGAGAATCACTGTGAGGTTGAAATATGTGGAAGGATTTTAAAGTGTAAGAGCACCGTATCAATATTAAGGACCCTACATCTATATAAAAGCCTCTTGTTTATTGGACTTTGTCTAAAGATGCATTCAGCACAAGGCTAAATTAGGGACAGACACAAATGAGGGAACAAAAACAAGGACTGGGATACTTACAGAGTCTACACATGTTTATAATATTCTTCAGATGTGGTCTGTACATCTTGGGGCTGTTAATTCAATATTTATAAATAAGCATCATATTTTGAATGCAGCCAAAGATGTCACTTTGAAGGCTAAGGTGCCCCTAGCCCAAGCCATGGTATTTTCAATGACCCCATATGCATATGAAAGCTGGACAATGATTAAGGAAGACCAAAGAAGAGTCAGTATCTTTGAGTTTTGGTGCTGATAAAGAATACTGAAAATACTGTGGACTGATAGAAGAATGAACAAATCTGTCTTGGAAGAAGTGTAGCTGGAATGCCCCTTGGGAGTGAGGATAGCCAGACTTCAGCTCACTACTTTGGTCATGTTGTCAGAAGGGACTAGTTCCTGGAGAAGGAACTTGGCAGAGGGTCAGTGAAAAAGGGGAAGGCCCTCAAGAAGATTGATTGACACAATGGCTACAACAATTAGCTCCAGTATAGCAAAGATGTTGAGAATAGTGTATGGGCAGTGTTACGTTCTGTTGTACATTGAGTACCTATGAGTTGTAGCTGACTCAATGGCACCTAACAACAAGACAACATGTATCTAGAAACCCAAAGCTAAAACATTCTCTACTTCAGTGGGAATTAAATTGCAAACAACTTTTAAGAAGATCATTCTTAAGTTATTACAATCTAGAAAGGGAAAATTGAGGACTGAATCAAAAATTTGATTCCTGAGACATGATAAAGCAGGTAAATTTAGGAGTGGAAAGTGACCCCCTGACGTTACTTAACAACATGGCCTTTCAGAAGCATATCAGAAAAATTCAAACCATTATTCTTTGGATAGAATAGAGATTTGTGAGTATCTTTCCTTTTTTGAGAGTTTGAAAAAGCTCAGTAAACAACTCAATTCAAAGCAACAACATACTCTGAAATTTCATCTAACCCTTCTAAATGATTGAAAAATCTGGAGATAAGAAAAGAGAAAAGGTGCTGATGGCAGTATAGGAGAGTGATGGGGAATTCTTGGGCAGAAAGTGTTTTTCCATAGAGATAAATTATTCAATGACTCTCAATAGCAAAGAAGAATCATAAGTTATCTTTGTGTGTGTGTGTGTGTGGGGAGGAATAGCTTTTGCTTCTAAGAATAAAATATTGATGCAAATTCCAAATAAAATGTATTTTATTAATTTAGAACTTCTCTAAAAATGGAAATACTTAAAATATGATTTAAAATAGTAGGAATAAATAGTTACGATGGCAAACTTTTTGTTACATATATTTCACCACAATGAAAAGTAGGCAGGAGTTTCTAATCACAATTTTCCATGAGAAGAGATGGCTTGGAGAGAAAACAAGCAAATGACCAACACAAGTGGTCAGTGTGCAGCAGCCCTCTTTCTTCTTTCTTTCCAGAATGAATCACAAACTTCAGTAAAGAATGGACAACTTGTGTTTGTCCAGTGACTCAAGACCCAAAGGACAGTGATAAAAGTCTCAGCTTCGAGACTTGAGCAGGTTACTCTGTGAGACAAGACTATTCAGTCTGATATTCAAGTTCATTTGCAATACAGCTGTAATTTATGAGCAGGGAATAACATGACAGAATAATGTAAATGTGAATTATAATCCAGTAACATTGAACTATTTACTCTTTTTTTACTGTTGTGTGCTTTTTTCCCCTTGTTAATGTTAGCTCCCCAGCTACATGTACCATCTCTGTTTATTGAAATCTTATCTTCACGTCACAAGATAAGTGCTAGACTCTGAAGAAACTGACTCATTCACAATTCACTTTATCTTTCCCTTTTTTAACTATTATATTTACTCTCGTGGTACTTAGTAAATTGAATCTTGTATTGCAGATATTGAAATTTTTCTTATCCTTTGACTCTGCAATGGACTGTGTGCTCCCAAAGGTGAGTGTTTTCTTTAATTCTGTATGCTAAAAACAGGTTTTAATGGTCTTTTGTACCTACTAGGTGCTTGATAAATGTATGTTGTAGTAGATGGACATCTGGAACAGTAATTCAGAAATCTATATTTTATTATTTTCTACACCTCCTCCAGGACAAATTTGTCAGATCTTTTAGCAATTCATAACACATTCAGCATTCTTCACCAGCACCACAACTCAAAAGCATCAACTTTTCTTCAGTCCTCCTTATTCATTGTCCAGCTCTCGTATGCATATGAGGTGATTGAAAATACCATGGCTTGTGTCAGGCTCAGCTTAGTCCTCAAGGAGACATCTTTGCTCTTCAGCACTTGAAAGAGGTCCTTTTCAGCAGATTTACCCAGTGCTATACCAAAGGCACTTGACTGCTAACTCCTCGGAAGGAAGGTTGGGCAATCCTACTTCCGTAGTGATACTGCCTCGGAAACCCAAAGAGGGGTCGCTATGAGTCGGGGCCGACTCGTTGGCAAACAACAACAACATACCTCGTCTGATGTTCTGACTGCTGCTTCCATTGGTGTTGATTGTAGAACAAAGCAATGTGAACTGTATGATAATTTCAATCTTTTCTCCATTCATCATGATGCTGCTCATAGGTCCAGTTGTGAGGATTTTTGTTTTCTTCTTTTTAAACATATTCTGTCAATTGGCTTTTCTTTTATTTGTTGAAGAGGGTCTGTGTGGCTTTTCTGCCTATTCTGCCACATTACTAGAAGTGCCTTTTTCAACACTCTTCACATTTATCTAAAATTCTTTTAAGGTAAGTTATTATGTGAAAATTTGGTGTAATTTTTAAAAACTTTTAAAAAAACTCAATCTGATCTTGCTCTGAGCCCATCATTCCATTGAACAGTTTCTCTAAGGTCATCAGTGACTTCATGTCACTAAGTTCAATGCTCGATTTTTGTTTTCTTTATATTGATATGTATACCATACTGAAGACTGTATTAATCAAATTTCATCAGTAAGTGCTTCAAGTCATCCTCACTTTCAGCAAGCAAAGTTGTGTTGTCAGCATATCACAGATTGTTAATGATTCTTCCTCCAATCCTGATGCCACATTCTTCTTCATATGGTCCAGCTTCTCAGATTATTTGCTCAGCATACAGATTGAATATGTATGATGAAAGGACACAGCCCTGACATACTCCTTTCTTGATTTTAAACCATGAAGTGTCCCCTTGTTCTACTCAAATGATAGCTTCCTGGTCTATGTGCAGGTTCCTCATGAGTACAATTAAGTGTTCTGGAATTCCCATTCTTCTCAATGCTGAGCATAATTTGTTATGATCCACACAATCAAATGCTTTTGCATAGTCGATAAAACACAAATAAACATCTTTCTGGTATGCTTTGCTGTCAGCCAAAGTCCATCTGACATCAGCAATGATATCCCTTGTTCCATATCCTCTTCTGAATCTAGCTTGCATTTCTGGACATTCTCTGTCAATATACTGCTGCAACCGTTTTTGAATTATCTTCAGTAAGATTTTACTTGAATGAAATATTAATGATGTTGTTCGATAATTTCCACATTCTGTGGGATCACCTTTTTTTGGAATGGGTATAAATATGGATATCTTCCAATCAGTTGGCCAGGTAGCTGTCTTCCAAATATCTTGGCATAGCTGAGTGAGTTCCTCCAGTGGGGCATCCATTTGTTGAAACATTTCAATGGGTATTCCATCAATCCCTGGAGCCTTGTTCTTTGCCACTTTCTTCAGTACAGCTTAAAATTCTTCCTTCAGTACCATTGGTTCTTGATCATATGCCACCTCCTGAAATGGATGAACATTGACCAGGTTTTTTTGGTACAGTGACTGACTTTGTGTATTCCTTCCATCTTCTTTTGATGTTCACTACATCATTCAATATTTTGCTCATAGAATATTTCAATATTGTGACTCAAGGCTTAATTTTTTTTCCTTAGTTCTTTCAGCTTGAGAAATGCTGAGCGTGTTCTTCCCTTTGATTTTCCAACTCCATGTCTTTGCACATTTCATTATAGTAATTGGTTTTGTCTGCTTGAGCTGCTCTTTGAAATCTTCTGTTCAGCTCTTTTGTCTTGTCATTTCTTCCATTTGCTTTAGCTACTCTTCACTCAAAGGCTAGTTTGAGTCTCTTCTGAAATCCATTTTGGTATTTTCTTCCTTTTTTGCCTTTTTAATGACTTCTTGCTTTCTTCTTGGATGATGTTCTTGATGTCATCCCACAATTCTTCTGGTTTTTGGCCATTGGTGTTCAATGCTCCAAATCTATTCTTTAGATGGTGTCTACATTCAGGAGGGAAATAATCAAGCTCCTATTTTGGCTCCTGTCAACTTGTTTTAGTCTTCAACTTCAAGTTCAACTTGCACATGAACAGTTGATGGTCTGTTCCATGGTGAGTTCTTGGGCTTGTTTTGGCTGAAGATAATTGAGTTTTTCCATCACCTCTTGCCACAGATGTAGTCAATCTGATTCCTGTGTACTCCATCTGGCGAAGTCTTCGTGTATAGCCACTGTTTGTGTTGTTGAAAAAAAGTATTTGCAATGAATAACTTGTTGGTCTTGCAAAATTCTATCATGAGATCTTCAGTGTTATTTCTGTCACTAAGGCCAAATTTTCCAACTACCGGTGATTCTTCTTTGTTTCCAACTTTTTCACTTCAGTCACCAGTGATAATTAACACATTCTGATTGCACATTTGGTCAATTTCAGACTGTAGAAGTTAATAAAAATCTTCAATTTCCTCATCTTTGGCTTTGGTGGTTAGAACATAAATTTGAATAATACATAAATTTGAATAATAGTAGTAGTAACTGGCTCTCCTTGTAGATGTTTAGATATTATCCTATCACTGACAGCATTGCACTTCAGGACAGATCTTGAAATATCCTTTGAAATGATGAATGCCACACCATTCATCTTCAAACTGTCACTCCTGGCATAGTAGATCATATGGTTGTTTGATTCAAAATGGTCAAAACCAGTTCATTTCAGCTCATTAATGCCTAGAATATCAATCTTTATGTGTTGCATTTCATTTTTTACAACTCCAATTTTCCTAGATCCATACTTCGTACATTCCATGCTCTGATTATTAATGGATGTTTGCAGCTGTTTCTCCTCAATTTGTGTCATGCCACATTAGTAAATGGAGGTCCTGAGAGCTTTACTTTATCCATATCATTAAGGTTGGTTCTACTCTGAGGAGGCAGCTCTTTCCTAGTCATATTTTGAGTACCTTCTTATCTGAGGGGCTCGTCTTCCTGCACTGTATTAGATAATGTTTCTGGGTTATTGATAAAGTTGCGTAGTGATGTATCAGACTGTGTTTCTCTGCTATTCACAAGGTTTTCACTGGTTAGTTCTTTGAGAAGTGGATGGTCTCTTCCTTCTTCCTAGTCTGTCTCAGTCTGTAAGCTGCATTGAAACCTGTGCACCGTGTGCAACCCTACTGGTGATCAAAACACCAGTGGCACAGCCTCAAGCCTCACAGCAACATGCAAGGCACCACAGTAGGACAGACTGACAGGCAAATATGTCTCCCTTAGTTTTTCAAAACCTCTCTGCCCTCCCCTTATCTGGATCCCATGGCTCTTCCCCCTCTTCCTGTGTCTTAGGGGTGTGGCTTTGTCTCCCTCCCCTTACCTGGATCCTGCAGCTCTGTCTTGTCTCCAGGTCTTTGCCCCATTTACTGCCTCTTGAGGTGGGGCTTTGTCTCTTATTTTCTATATCACATTAGTGTGCCTTGCACTTCTTGTTAATTGTCATCAAGTAGGCTCTGACTCATGATGACCTCACATAAAACAGAATGAAACATATACCAATCCTGCACTCTCTTCACAATAGTATGTTTGAGGCTACTGTTACACCATTGTGTATTTTGATACCTTTCAGCTGATGGGGTTCATCTTCCAGCATTATTCAGAACAATATTTAGTTGTGATCCATAGGGTTTTCACTGACTACTTTTCAGCAGTAGATTGCTAGACCTTTCTTGCTACTCTGTCTTAATCTAGAAGCTCTGGTGAAACCATAGGCAACACTGCTGGTATTTAAAATACAGTGGCAGAGCTTCCAGCATCATAGCAACATGCAAGCTACCACAGTATTATAAACTGACAGACTGGTGGTGGAATAGCAGAATAACATTTTAGATACTTTGTGCAGTTCAACTTTCTCATCTGCACAATGAAATCATATTAGATAAATTCAAAGATCCTCCCTGGCCATTAAGAAATTAGGAACTATTCCTTAATTTGAATGAGAAGATGAAGAATAAATTTTCTTTTTCTATTCCAGAATTTCATCTTAGGAAAAGCTAATAGTCCATGATCTCAGTCTTCCTGGGTTTTTCTCAATAATTTTCAGGATGCTGAAATTTATCATAACTTTGAGAAAGAAATGGAAATATTCCTCTTTTGCTATCGTTTTATCCTGTCCATTTTGCACCAAAAAAGTACCTCATTTTGTAAACGTTTTTTGAAGCATAGCAACCAATAAAGGAATTCAAGATTACAAAATGTTATGTTTTACAAAGAATTATCCTCCCAATGCATTCACAAAGGACCAAGTTCATTAATGTAAGCCAGTTATAATGGTAAGAACATGTATTTATATAGTATATGTGAAATGATGGATATTATTGGAGTAGCTTTGGCATATTAATTAAAATTTATTTTTATGAAAATAGTTAAAAAGAGAAATATCTGCTGTAAGCAACCACATGAAAATGGATAAATACAAAAGGCAAGCACAAGAGTATTCAGCAGAGAATTTTGAGCCTGAACAATCAAGTTTCAGGCAAATCTTGTGTGGCTTATAATTTTAGCCCTTTATTATGCAAAGCTGCCGATTCAATTTTACAATGCAAAGAAATGTTTGGCATGATTATCAAGTTATATTTACTGTTCTGCGGATCTACTAAAAGATTGCAGTATCTTCAAAGAGTCTGTTCAAATTATCTCTGAACACACTTTTAGATCCTCATTGGTAAGCAAAAGTTGACAGAGTAAAATATATTCTTTCTTAACTAGCATCAGCATGTGAGACTTTAGAAAAACTGGTAGAGCAAATGATGATTCAGTTGCAGACAGTTGCAGACAAATGATTTCCAAATCAACAAATTTAAACAGAGAAAAATTTGCTGATCCTGGTGAAACTTCCACATTTTGCCATTTCCTTTCACATGTGCCTTGGTGGAGATACTTTCTCCTAGAATTTTTCTCAAAAAAAAAAAAAGCAAAAAACTCACTAACGTTGAGTCGAATCCAACTCATAGCAACCCCTCCTTGTGTTTCCTAGGTGGTACCTCTACAGAAGTAGATAACCCAGTCTTCCTTCCGAGGAGTGGCTGATGAGTTTCTCACTCAGCAGAAAAAAAGTATTTTTCATTTCATGTGCCTACCTTTACTCTGCATTCCACCTTCTAAGGAGAGGAAAATTAGGATCTTGGCAGATACTTTGCTAAACTTAGAGATGAAGAGTTGGGATGCAAGGCGGAGAAACTAGAACACTCAGTTCTGGACCTTTCTTCCCCTCCTGCCTCTCCTTTATTTTTCATACTGTTTATAGTGGAATGCCTTGAAAGAGTTGCCTATGTTTGTTAAATCTAATTCTTATCCTCCCCTTTCTTCTCTTTTCTCTGTACTCTGTTGAAACTTTCACTCCATTTCTGCACTAAAACTATTCTAGGCAACATCATCAGTGATCTCCATGCTGTTGATGCCAATATTTTGCTCTCAGTCTTTATCTAACATGACTAAAGCAGCCTGTAACATAATTGGGTATTCCCTAGCTCTTAACACAATTTGTTTACTTATCTTCCAACTCTCCACATTCCTTGTTTTTTCTTCTTTCACTAGTTGCTCCTTTTCAAGGACCTTTTTTTTTTTTTTTTCGTTCACACCAAAAACTTGAAATATATCCTGCTCAGTCTTTGAACTTATTTAACTAGACATTTCCTTTTTTCTTTTACTAATGTTTTAAATTGAAATTTGGGTCAAATTTCACAGGACATATTGGTTTTCCATTAAACATTTCATACACATTTGTTTTTCGACATTTATTGCAATCCACACAAAGTGACAGCACTAATCCCACTTCCTCCCTGTGGTCACCATTTCCCGTTGTCCTTCTTTCCTATCTCTTCCTGCCTTCTGAGCTTTATCTCTGGGCAAATGTTGCCCTTTTGATCTCAAATGGTTGATTGTTCTAAGGAGTGAGTACCTCCCTGGTATTATTATGGTACCTTACAGGCCTGTCTATCATTTGGCTGAACACAGGGGTGATTTTACTTCCAGGCTTGAAAGACCACAGTCTTGGGGGTTCCACCAGTTTCTATTAGACCAGTATGCCTGGTCCTCTTTATGATTTTGAGTTTTATTCCACATTTTCTCCTAGTCTATCTGGGATCTTCTATTGTGATAACTGTTAGAGTGGTTAGCTGTGTACTGCCCACAATCTAGTTCTTCTGGTCTCAGGATGGTGAAGGTTAAAGTTCATATGGTCCATTAGTCCTTTGGACTAATTGTTTTGTATGTTGGTACTCTGCCACTTTGTTGAATCTTTCTATTAGTTCTAGTAGTTTTCTTATTGAGTCTCTAGGATTTTCTATGTATAGGAACATATCATCTTCGAATAGAGATAGTTTTACTTCTTTTCAAATTTGGATGCCTTTTATTTCCCTTTCTTGTTTTACTGCTCTTGCTAGGACTGCCAATACAATATTGGAGAAGAATGATGATAAAGGGTAACCTTGTCTGGTTCCTTTTCTGGTGGCATAGTAAATAAGGCTTTGTCTGCTAACCAAAAGGGCTGGTGGTTTGGACCCACTGGTTGCTCAACAGAAGGAAGATGGGGCAATCTACTTCTGTAAAGATTTACAGCCTTGGAAACCCAATGTGGGTCCTTATGAGTTAGAAACCACTTGATGGCAGTGAGTTTGTTTTGTTTTTTGTTTGTCTGGTTCCTGTTCATAAGGGGAATGTTTTCAGACCCCATTGAGATGCTGGATTTGTATCTATGCCTTTAACTATGTTGTAGAATTTTCCTTCTATTACTATTTTGCTGAGAGTTTTTATCAAGACTCTGTGTTGGATTTTGCCAAATGGCTTTTCAGTATCAATGATATGATTATTTTTAATTTTTTTTTTTCCTTGGCTTTATTTATGTGGTCAATTATGTTGATTCTTTTTCTAATGTTGAACAATCCTTGTGTACCTAGTACGTATGAATCCTATTTGATTATCATGCATTATTATTAATTGTTGTTCTTGTTATGTGCTGTCAAGTTGGACCCGACTCATAGCAACCCCTCCTTGGGTTTCCGAGGCAGTATTACTACGGAAGTAGATTGCCCAACCTTCCTTCTGAGGAGTGTCTGGTGGGTTTGATTTTGATATGTTGTTGCATTCTATTGGCTAGTATTTTGTTGAGAATTTTTGTGTCAATGCTCATGAGGAATATTGGTCTATAATTTTCTATTTTAGTGATTTCTTTGCCTGATTTTGGTACCAAAGTTATAATTGCGTCATAGAATGAGCTTAGGAGTATTCCATCCTTTTTCATACTGTGGAATAGTTTGAGTAGAATTGTGTCAGCTCTTCTCTGAATGTTTGGTAGAATTCACCAATGAAGCTGTCTGGGCTAGGACTTTTCTTTATTGGAAGTGTTTTTATGATCTGTCCAATTTCTTCTTTTGTGATAGATCTGTTCAAATTTTCTAACTCAGACTATGTTTGAGTAGATAATGTGTTTGCAGAAATTTGTCCATTTCTTACAAATTTTCAAATTTGCTAGAGTACAGTTCTTAATAGCATTCTGTTATTATCTTGTTATTTAAGTAGGTTCTGTTGTGACATAGCTTATTTCATTTCTTAGTCATGTTATTTGCATCATCTCTTTGTCTTTCATTGTTAAATTTGCAGTGGTTTGTCAATTTTATTAATCCTTTGAAAGAACCACTTCTAGTCTTGTTGATTCTCTCTATTGTTTTCTTGTTTCATTCATTTCTGTTTGAATCTTTATTATTTTCTTTATTCTGCTGACTACAGGCTTTTTTGCTATTATTTTTCTAATTTGTGTATTTATTACTATAAATTGTCCACAATTTTGGTGTGTCTAAAGACTTTGGTATATTTTGTTTTCAGTCTTGTTTAATTCAAGAGATTTTTAAAATTTATTCTATTACCCAGATTTTTTAAGCAGGGTGTTACTCCGTTTCCATGTGTCTGATTTTTTTCCCTTGATCTTTCTGTTATTGGTTTGTAATTTTATAGCACTATGATCTGAGAAGATGCTATTCAGTATTTTGATGTTTTAAAATTTATTGCATTTATGTGGTCTTTTTTGGAGAATGTTCCATGTGCACTTGAAAAGAATGCAAATTGTGCTGTTGTTGGATGGAGTATTCTGTAAACATATATGAGGCTAATTGGTTAATTGTGTTATTTAGATCTTCTGGATCTTTGTTGAATTTCTTTCTAGTCACCCTTTTCTACATCAAAAGTGGGGTAAAAAGTCAAGGAAATGTTTATACAAGGAAGGAAATTTTCTTTTGTTTGTTACCAGGGATGAGAGGGGAGAGGAAATATAGATGGTGTAGTGGCTAAGGCATTTGACTGCTAACCAGAAGGCTGGCAATTCAAACCCACCAGCCACTCTTTGGAAGGAAGATTGGGCAATCTATTTCCATAGAGATACCACCTTGGAATCCCAAGGAAGAGTCATTATGAGTCAAATCAATTTAATGGCAGTGAGGTCGTTGTTTTTGGCTTTTGGAATTAAGAGACAGGTCTGATATGGGTGACAGGAAACGTAATATAACAAAAGTGTGTGACTAGCACAATATCACTAAGGAAAAGGAAGACAGAGGTGCATAAGAAGGACAGATAATAGAGGCAAATACAATTGTATAAAAAATTATTGCATTATCAGTAATAGCAAACACTAATCTATAAGTGGATATATTGGTAGACAGCTATGGATACTCAAATGGGAATACACCTATGACCTTACATAGGTTTGGCAGATGATACTCCTACATATCTATTTGTATGTACTATAAAAACAACACAACAACAACAACATAGAAATATCCATATGCAGTTTAAACCTAACAGGAGGCAAAGTTAGGATAACTGCTTAGCTACAAATAAGCAACTTGAGGGAGTGGATCACTGGGGACCATGGTCATGGGTTACATCAAGCTATGGTATACAACAAAGTTATTCTACATCTTATTTTGGTGAGTAGGGACTGAAGTCTTAAAAGCTTTCAAGTAGCCATCTAAGTGGCAAATATTCATTTCTAGTCTCTCCTTGTCCAAAGCAAAGAATAATGAAGAAAATGAAAGACTCATGGGAGCAGTCCAAAGGACTAATGGACCATGAGAACCTCTATTATTAACCTTATTAACCTCTATTATTAACCTTAGACAAGAACTGGATGGTGCCTAGCTACCAATGCCAACCACTTGGAAAGAGATCAAAATTGGAGATCCTGGATAGAATGGGAGATAAAAAAGTGATGCAGGCCACAGTCTAGGGAAATTACACTTATATTGGATCAGGTCTGTTGCCTGAATGAGGGTGTTGCATCCCACCCTAATACTTTTACATCAGATCAGGGTCTATCACATCAGATCACATCATGGGGCATGATTATATCATTACATAACTGCCAATCCACTGAAAATCATGGCTTACCCAAGTTGACACAGTTTTAGAGAATATAATTCAATCCATGACAGTATACAATGACTATGTAAGAAAGAGTTGGGGGTGATATGGGGATAATACGCACAGCTGTTGAGATGGATCCAACTTATAGTGACTCCTCCTTGGGTTTACGAGGCAGTATCACTATGGAAGTAGATTGCCCAACCTTCCTTCTGACGAGTGGCTGGTGGGTTTGAACCATCAGCCTTCTGGTTAGCAGTCAAATGCCTTAGGCACTATGCCATCAGCTCCTATGGGGATAATAGCAAAGATAAATACAAAATGAGAAAAATGAGGAAAGAATAAAGAAAGTGGACAAGCAAGGAAAGGAGGGAAGCAGAAAGGAAGGGAGGTAGGGAGAGAGGGAAGGAGGGAGGAGGGGAGGAGGAAGGAAGGAAGGAAAAGAGTTTGGCCCTATGTGTCCTTTGTCATATCTGTTACTGATCTCTGGATTAACACAGTATTCAGCACCAGAAAGGAAGACGAGTGAGAGAGGCTACCTCTGAGTCAGGATTGGTCTGCTTTGCACACTCAATGGTACAGCCACATAGCTGACTAATTCTGGGATATTATTACTTCTTCCCATCAGCTGCCCTGACTAACGTAGTTCAACATGAGGCTGTTATTTCAGTGATTATTTTATAGTTAAATGGAATTGTTTGATAGATTATTGTAGTTTTATTCATTAGGAAACATGACCATTTATATTTAGTAGTTGACTGGATACAATTTAGAAACAAATAAATAAGTGAGACTTTGTTAAGCTGAAACTAGAGGATATATATCCAGGCTCTCAGAGAGTCTTAAACCCCAGTAGGGACAGCCAGTCCATCTGTGTTACTGTTGTTCAGCCAAGCCTCAATTTCCAAAGAGCAATGATGTATTTTGCAGTAGCCTGCTGGCAAATTTTGCATTTCTGCTCCTTCTCATTAAAATCTTTATTGGCCTTAAACAATTGAAATATCTTAGTTTAAAATGGAAATATTATCAAAGAAAAAGTTGAAATTCTATGAGGGTTTTTATTTAAAAAATATGTTTATACTTGAAAATATCTATTAAAATTTTAAGCATTTGTATTCTTTGATGTCAACATGCCATTCCTTAAAGTTTATCCTGTAGAAATACCAAAATACTTGCACAAAGTTATATATATATGTGTGACAAAATTATTTGTAATAATACAAATTTTAAAGCAATGCAAATACATGTAATAGAGGATTAAATAACTGTATTTAGTGGAAGAATATGTAGTAGATTTTTTAAAAAAGGATAATTTTGAATATATTTTAAAAAGATTCTAAGATAATGTATTTTGTGGAAAAAGTTTCAGGACCACATATATATTGTAGTTCCATTTTTTTAAAAAAGGAAAAGGAAATAACCATAATTATATGCACATATATATACTTATATACACACACACACACATCTATAATACTATTTAAAGGATATTCACCATAACAGTAATAGTAGTCTTCTGTAGTGAGTGTGTTACAGGTAATGTAAGTACATAATTTATCATCCAAACCAGGACACTTCTTCAAGTTAAAGAGGGAATGATTAATATTTACACAGAAACAATAGGCGTAAAGCAGCAGTATCTATATTTTTCTAAGTTTCTGTTTTAAAAGTGAACATGCACTATTAATGGTAACAAAACTCTAATTGCCATATTTTATCTATCTATGAGAATCAAAATGACTTAATCTTAAACATGGATCTCAGGTCCAATATTTCTACTTCTCTCTGAGCTTCCTCCTTTTCTTCTAAAGAAGACATAAATGTCCTTAGATTGAGTTTTCTTCTCTTATTTCCAGAATATACTGTTAATCCCTTCCTGCCAATCTAGCTATGGCAAAGCTCCCAGCCTTGTCAGTTTTATCTCTTGTCATCTAAATATTCACAGCAGCCACATTGTTATTGGTTGCCATTGTGTCATGGCAGCCACATGTACAATAGAATAAATCACAGCCTAGTCTCTTGCCATTCTCATAATTATTACCATATTTGAATCCACTGTTGCAGCCACTATGTTTATTCATCTCATTGAAGACCTCCTTCACTTTTGCTGGCCCTTCACTTTACCAAATATCATGCCCACTATCAGCAAATGGTAGCATAGTGCCTAAGGCACTTGACTGCTAACCAGAAGGCTGGCGGTTCAAACCCACCAGCCACTCCTCGGAAGGAAGGTTGGGCATTCCTATTTCCGTAGTGATACTGCCT
>NW_006921735.1:8318063-8332350 GCF_000298275.1 Orycteropus afer afer
AGTGCCTAAGGCACTTGACTGCTAACCAGAAGGCTGGCGGTTCAAACCCACCAGCCACTCCTCGGAAGGAAGGTTGGGCATTCCTACTTCCGTAGCGATACTGCCTTGGACACCCAAGGAGGGGTCGCTATGAGTCGGGGCCGACTCGATGGCAAATAACAACAACAACAATCAGCAAATAGTCTTTCCTGATGATGGTCCCAAGTAACAATATTCTGCTGTGATCCATAGGATTTTCATTACCTGATTTCAGAAGTGGATCATCAGGCCTTTCTTCCTAGTATGTCTTAGTCTGGAAGTTCCACTGAAACCTATCCACCATGAGTGACCCAGCTAGTATTTGAAATACTGGTGGCATAGCTTCCAGTATCATAGCAACATGCAAACCACCACAGTATAACAAGCTGACAGACAGATGGTGGACATAGACACATAGCCATATACTTACTATATAGTTTTAATTTTTGTCCTTTGAGATTTTGCAAGTTGAAGTGTCTGTTTAAAATGGCCACTATCTTTTGCTAGTCCCTGTTGCTAAGGAAGCCAAGTCTAGGACCTTTGCTGAATTCCCATGTCAGCTTGGTTGGTTAATACTATCTTTGGAATAAGTTGTGATCTATCCTCAAGTGACAGTTTGAAGATGATGCTATTGGTCACATGAGGACTAGGAAAGAAAATGACTCCAGATTAATACAAAGCCATTCCTGTAGCAAAATATATCAAGATAGATGCTTTATGAATTCTGGGTCAGAGGCATTATCTTAATACCTAAAGAGTAGCATATAATTAATAAGGACAAAAATGTGAAGAACATGAACAGCGTGATTATGCAATTGGTTCATATTTATTATTAGAAATTCTACTTGCAATACAGAGAAGAGCAACTGAGCAGATAAAAACATGTCAGACAGTAGGTGACAATGAATATAAGAAAATTACAACTTTTTTTCCCACTGAATTTAACAATGTTTCTCATCAAATCTCTTGCTTGATTAACTGAATATATGGTTCTGCAAGGATGTAAACTCATAGACATATTCTTTTGGCCATTGTGCCAACAATCTGTGAGGGAACTATGTATGGGACATTGTGCTTGTCAACCTGACTCCAGAAAGACTTTGCAGAACACCAGAACATATTATCTCCTTCCACACTCACTGAACATGAAATCAGACTTCCACTGATGCTATGGTACAATGCAGAACAAGGCAAAAGATTATGGAGGCTGGATTAAAGCTTAATACAAACAAATGAACAAAGAAACAAAAAAGCTTTCATGTGAAAAGAATGGCCATTATGACCAACAAACTCAAAAGACAGCAAGCACCCAAATTGTGCTTGTGAAATTGACCCAAAACATACTTGTACTAAACCTCAGTTAGAATATGTTTAAAAGCTAATGGATAGGTTTGTTTTAACTTTCAAAGAAGACAATATAAAACCACATATTTCTAGCATCTTCAGATATTCAAATAAGTAAATATTCTATATATCTCAAGTTTACCCCATTACTTTTGAAATATTTATTATTTCCATTTTGAGCAAACATCTCCAAAATGACTTAATAATTTGTGGCTTGATCAGAGGAATTTCTATATGATGAAAGTTAAACTTTTTGAGATTAAGGGTCATTACTTGAAATCATCAGCCTTGAGGTGCTGCTTTTATAAAGTGATGATTATTGGAGATTTGAGGCATAGTTCCTGCTGCTGAAATAAATGCCCCACACTGCTTTATAGTTGTTGATTTTACTATCAGTGTTGTCTCCTTCACTCTTGCTTTGTATTTCAGTGTTTCAAATGCTAAATCTTGTTGCTGGTTTTGTTGCCAACTGAAGCATCAGAAGCATTAAATGTTACCAAGTTACGTAATCACAAGCTAGAAAATAAACCAAAAGCTAAACCCAGTGCCATTGAGTCAATTCCGACTAATAGCGACCCTATAAGAACAGAATAGAACTACCCTACAGGGTTTCCAAAGGAGATCTGGTAGCATAGTGCCTAAAAAGCACTTGACTGCTAACCAGAAGTCTGGAGGTTCAAACCCACCAGCCACTCCTTGGAAGGAAGATGGGGCAATTTACTTCTGTAGTGATACTGCCTCGGAAACCCAAGGAGGGGTCGCTATGAATCAGGTCTGACTGCGCAGCACATAACAACAACAACAGCATAGGGTTTCCAAGGCTATAAATCTTTACAGAAACAGACTGTTTCATCTTTCTCCCCTAGAGTGACTGGTGGGTTCAAACTTTGGCTTTATATATATATATATATATATATTGCCGGGAGCTCTGGTAGCATAGTGCCTTGGGCACTTGACTGTTAACCAGAAGGCTGGTGGTTCAAACCCACCAGCCATTCCTTGGAAGGAAGATGGGACAATCTACTTCCGTAGTGATACTGCCTCGGAAACCCAAGGAGGGGTCGCTATGAGTTGGGCCGACTCGACAGCAAATAACAACAACAATTTTTTTTTGCCAGAGGGTGGATGAAAGAATTACTGTACAAGAGTACTTTTCAATCTTGATCATAACTCAGCATCATCTAGAGGGCTGGTTAAAATACATATTGTTTGGTCCTGCCTGAGAATCTATGATTCAGCAGGTTTGGAGTGGCCCTAAAAATTTACATTTCTCATAAGTTCCCAAGTGATGCTGAAGGTTATAGTTTGGGGAACTACAGCTATAAAGCAAGTGGGAGAGGACAGTTTGAAGTTTGAAGACTCAATAAGAGTCAGTAAAAGTCAATATAATGAAACATCGGAAATTTCTGGGAGTTTGCAAGTACAAAAAAGGGAGAGTTAATTCTCTGTTCACCTTTTGAACATTACATTTATAGTGTTTATAACACAAAAAGAGAAAGCCACTGGTAAAAAATTCAGGAATTTACATAAAATGGTGGACGAAAGTTACATGTAAGTTTACTAAAGAGTTTTGAGAAGATATATGAAATACTTCCAGCACTATACACTGATACAGTATCAAACAGTCTTGGTGTCCAAAAAAAAAAATTCATGTTGTTCCAATAATAGGTTGGCCTGGATAGAACATTGGTTTGACCCTGTGTGGCATTCCTAATATCCCCATATTCTAATCTGTTGGTTGCCAAGAAAATGCTTTGCCAACAGATTTTCTTCTCAATAGTGCACAGCACTGACAAGAAAATCACTTTGCAAATCCAATGATTTCATGGGCCACTAGGCTCTCTGCATTCTCTATTACCCAGTTTATCTTTTGTTCATTTAATGCATGGCAAACAACATTGAATTAGTTTGTTGGGCAATTAGGTAAGATATTAAACTAAAGAAGTACATATAAATATGTCAAGTAGTTATTTCAGGAATACGTATGTAAGGATTAGTTGGAGAAGACATTTTGCAAAATAATATCCCCCCTGCTTTCTCTAGTAGCTTAACAAAACCCAACTTGAATAAGCAAAACAACATTTTCTAAGGTATGCCCAAGTGAATGAATTTCTAGTAGTGAATAATAATAATATGTTCTTTGGTCCTGAGTCATCCTTCAAGCCTGGAATTGGACTCACTCCCATGGGTGACCTCTCAGTCAACCAATAGATAGGACTGAGAGCTGAACAACTACATCAGGGAGATGTACTCCTTAGAACATTCAACCATGGGGGATCAGAAGGGCAGCATTCACACAGGAGAAAGCTAGGCAGGCAGGAATACAGAGATAAGGAGTAGATACAAGGAAGGGGTAACCACAGGGAGGAGTTTGGAGGAGAGCTGTTATACTGTGGGGGTTTAATCGGTGTCACAAACAAAATGTGTGTAAACTACTGAATGTAAAATGACTCTGCTTTGCAAAATTGCACCCAAATCACAATAAAAAGTCTTAAAAAAAAATGTCCAAGGAGATTAACCCTTGAAAAATCCTAGAATAAATGTAAAAAAAAAAAAACACTGCCATCGAATTGGATCTGACTCATTATGGAAGTAGATCTCCCAACCTTCCTTCTGAGGAGTGCCTGGTGGGTTTGAATCAGCAGCCTTTTGGCTAGCAGTCAAATACCTTAGGCACTGTGCCACCAGAACTCCTAGAATAAGTGTCAGGAAATTAAATTATTGTTTGGTGGTAGAATGAACATCTCCAATCAAATCTCACTGTTAACAAATGTTAGCTAAGGCCCAATTTCCAGTTTCTATACACCACCTTGTTCCTGAAGTGTGGCCACTTAAATCTTCTTATAGTTTCACCATTGTATTGACTTTACATTCTAACCGTAACATTGAAAGAATCCTAGAGAAAGTTAAATGTGGTTTGATCCTGTGGTTTCCTTTGCCTTTACTCTAATGCCATACCTTTGTTCTGGAAAATGAATCCCAATCAGTTCTTATCCCCTTGTTCTCCAGGGACCCACATTTGATAACTGAACTTGA
Organism: Orycteropus afer afer; assembly: GCF_000298275.1. Lineage (NCBI taxonomy): Eukaryota > Metazoa > Chordata > Mammalia > Tubulidentata > Orycteropodidae > Orycteropus > Orycteropus afer. Next base: position 8,322,462 of record NW_006921735.1, read on the forward strand.
GCTTAATCCCTGTTCCTGAGGTTCTCTTTAGTTACTTGCTATCACCCTTCTTCAGAAATGGGTGACTGAGTCCTGGATCCTCACTTGGACCCTCTTCTGTGATGACAAATATCCCTGGTTTCAATTTGCTGTCTTTCACTTAATAGCAAATTATATTCCACCCATATTCTAACCATCTGTTTGGAGAAACCAATATTTCACTTGTTATCCTTGTTGGTTCTCTTCCCTAGACCATAACTTAGTATCACTCTATCCTATCAGACATGCTACTTTGCTCTCCATTTACATTTGTGATGGAATCCATCCACCTGGATCTTATTCAGGCCCAGTAAATTAGCCTTTTTCTCAAATCATGTATCTTTCCCATCTGAGCTGTATGAAATAACCAACGGGGATTACCTGCTTTGGTAATTCTGAAAACACTGGTGCTTACTGAATGCCTTGGAACTCTTTTAGCCCCTGGAACTGGATATGAATGAGCTATAGTTTCTTACCTAAAGAAACTTTCCCTGGATGATGGAAGTAAATAAACAAACAATTGTCATATAATGCTTTAACAGTAAGTCTTAAGACTATATTCACCAGAAGATAGAGCCACAGCATTAGACAATTGTTCTTTTATAAACATTAATTCTACTAACATTTTCTCAAAATTTACTGGGTGTCAGGTACTTTTTTTAATCCACTGGGACTGGGTCCAGAAGTCTCTTTTAAGACTTGTGGGCCAAATCTAGACATTAACCCTGGCCTTGAGCTCCTAGCCCTTCTGCCTCTCAGAGACTAATAATATTTGTCTTCTAGTCCTAAAAAAAATCAATAGAAGTCCTTTACAGTAGACAACTTCTGAACCTAGCTCCTGAACCCTCATTCACAAGAGATCTGCCTTGGACTTTGATGACTACAGGATGAGACTTATAAGTTCAGTCCTGGTGTGTTATATGTGCTTTCTTTCCAGGAGCTCTAAATGTAGTGCCAGGCTATTTCTTTTCACCCTTAGGATTAGCTGGATGTCCTGAAAGGGACGAAAGTCTTCAGAGCTGACTGTAGTGCTAGTCAGGTCAGATAGTCTTCTTCTAGACTTTCAAAAGTCAGCACTAATACTTGAGTAGCAAACTTCTCCTCAATTTGTATTTCCAGTGGAAGTACCAGCCATGATTTCTTTGCTACCTCCTAACTCACTGAAGAGAGAGTTGAACCATTGCCTTAAACTTCTTGAATGGATAGGAACTATGAGAGGACCCTTAAACCATTCTTTACTATGAACTGTTAAGGTCGTCCTTGGCTGTTGACTGATGGAATGATATCTGAGTCTGAGATGGGATATCAGGGATTCATTAAGACATCTCAGGGAAATGTGAGAATTGCTTTGGTGCCTATAACCTTAACATGAGAACTAATAGACACTTTGCCAAACTCTGTCACTTTTCTTCTAGCTCTAGCATGCTGGGGAATAATTCTCGAATATGGCTGGAAGTAATATGCTATTCAGTCAACTTGCTTGAAGTTTCCTGAAGTCTTTCTGGAGAGTGAGGATAGATATTTGGTGAAGTGAAGGTAGAAAGATTAGCATGAGCAAGGGGCTCAGTGGCAGTAGGGTGAATATGGGGATATTCTAGACACTTAAAGCAAATAAGGCTGAAGCAATGGCTCCAATGCAAGCCAAGATCCTAAGTGATAGTTTCATTTATGCTTTTGAGATAATAAAATACTAAATAAGTCACTTAACCTTGTTTAGCATTAGTTCATTCATCTATAAAATGGAAACATGCTAAACACATAAAATCTTCAGATGATCTAATGAAAAAAAGCATGTTAAAGTGAGAAAAATATTTTAGAGTTATGTTGATGTGTATGCTATAAAGGTAGATAGTTGATTATCATTCTATGATCTGTCTGTTTCTCATTTTCTTACTTACTAAGAAACTTTTATGAACTTTGACTATTTCTTTTTCTCCCTATTACTTATGAACATGCATGTCATTTTTAAAAATTACAATATAATTTGGGAATTAACATGAGTTTTTGAAAATCTAGTCATTCCCTACTTGCTTGCAATATATTGTCTAGAAAAGAAGTTCTTAAAAAAATAAAAAACACTATTTATAAAATTGTGGTACAATAAAGGCAGAACATAGATGAATGCTCACAGGTCTATATAGAACAAGTATATCTTGCAATATGGATGACTTTCCCAGTGTATCATAATAGTTCCTTAAAGTTGTTACGAATTATTCCATAAACTCATATTTAGAGTCTTTTAAAAATGCAGATTATTGGCCTGAGAAACAATTTTGTCTCCAAAGGAACATTTGCAGGCTGTCGTGCAAATCTGCATTTGATCAACTTTCACATTATGATCTTAGTGAATTCTTGACCAGATGGACTTGAACAGCTGCCTCCCATGCCCGGTAAGTCCCTTTGCTTGAGAAGACAAAATAGCTCATTTGTTTGCAATTCCTTCTTAAAAGTACACAAGGGCAATTTTCCACATTGTGAATTACTTCTATCAGAACAACATTTTCCCTGAAAGACCATAGCTCATTATGCTATTTAGAAACAAACAAAAATATGCACAAATATTTTTTTTTCAGGAGACTTATAATTTGTGCCCAGAAGGGACAAGTTCCTTTGCATATTAAGTTTTTAAAAAATGTTCCTTTGTTGCCATTATGTTCCAGTTGACATGGAAGGTTATAACTGTGAGAACCCCCTCTGAAATAATAATGCCTTATATTTTGTGTAACAGTTTATACCTTTCAAAGCGTTTTCAGACACATTATCTCATTTGATCCTCAAAAAAAGCCAATGAGGCAGGTAAAGTAGGGTTTTTATTTGTTACTTTATAGGTAAATATATTTGTTCCATAAACATAAATGTCTACTAAATCCATTGAATTGCACAAGATATTTTAGAAGATGAAATAGTAACTTGCATTCCTAAAAGGAGAATATAGTTTATAGATAAGACATAAAAATACAAAGCTAAAAAATTTTTAAAAAATGTACAGTATGGTTCAAAGGATGAGAAAAGGCAATATATGATTAAAATATTTGAGGTACTTATGATGAGCAAATTGTTCTAAAAGATTCAGAGAGGCTTTTCAAATCAGGAAGAAGTCTTACAATTTGTATAACCAATGAGAATGTTTACTCTTTGTTATTGAAATCACATACTCACATAATCTTAGAATGTAACACATTTTGGCATTCATCTTATATATCCTGATACTCAACGCCATAACTGTTTTCCACGGTATTCTGGGCAAAAATGTTAAAACATTATGGTTCTCAGAAAATCCCATGTTATATGAAGTTGAGATCTCCATACTTATAATTCTACTCCTGTCAGCGAGAACAATACAATGCAAATCTATTTTCTCTTCCTGTGGAATGTCTTTAGTATATCTGTAGACAGCTATTAGATCCAGCCTTAGTTTTTTCTTCTTTAAATTAAACATTTAAACTTCTTTAGGTACTAAAAGTCTGTATTATACTGCCAAAGTCCTATCTTGTTTCTCCAAATCTGTAACTTCGCCATCCAAAACTTAAATAATATTGCAGGTCTTCAGACTTGAATAACATTATTACTTTCAGAAGAATGAACAAATGTGTCTTGGAAGAAGTACAACCAGAATACTCCTTAGAAGCCAAAATGGTGAGATTTTGTCTCACATACTTTGAGCATGTTATCTGGAGGGACCAGTCCCTGGCAAAGGACATCATGTTTGGTAAAGTAGAGAGTCAGTGCAAAAGAGGAAGATCCTCAAGGAGACATATTAGCTGAAACAATTGGCTCAAACATAACAACGATTGTGAGTATGGCACAGGACCAGGCAGAGTTTTGTTCTGTTATCTATAAGGTCATTATGAGTGGTAACTGACTTGTTGGCACTAACAACCTAACTTGGAGGAAAAAAAAAATAAAACAACTCACTGTCATTGAATCCACTCTACTCATAGTGACCCCTTCTTGGGTTTCCAATGCAATATCTCTATGGAAATACATTGCCTTTAGAGAGGAGTGGCTGGTGGTTCAAGCCTTCTGGTTAGCAGTCAAATGCCTTAGGCACTGCACCAGCAGAGATCCCAACAACCTAATCAACCAAAACTAAACTCAATACCAGGAGTCAGATACAACTCATAGTGACCCCTCGTTGGGTTTCTGAGGTGATATCACTATGGACCTAATTGCCCAATCTTCTTTCAGAGGAGTGGCTAGTGGGTTTGAACCACCAGCCTTCTGGTTAGCAGTCACATGCCTTAGGCACTAGGCTTTAAATACTACAGTTACTTTTTCAATTCACTTTCAGCAGGTGTTCTGGTTACCTAGTGCCGCTCTGACAAAAATATACCATAAATGGGATGGCTTAAACAAACAGGAGTTTATTCTTACAATTTGGAGGCTTCAAGTCCAAGTTCAAAGTGTCAAGCTCTAGGGGCTGGGTGAAGGCCTCAACCTTGGGCTTCAGCTCTGCCTCCTGCTCCTGGCCCACTAGAGCTAGAGGCGTTTCTTCACTCAGACAGCTGCTGGCTGCTGAGGCTGAAAAGCCCAAGGTTGACAAGTAAAAAGGCACAGTTCCGATGGTAACAAACCATATGGCAGGCCATTAATTTAAGTCCATTGTAAGTCCCAAGGTCAGCAGAGCATGGCAGGCTGCTGAACAATGACACAGCTACATGCAGGGTCCAAGCATACCATAAGCTAGAGACCATTCCCCAAGGCTTCTGCTTATATACAGGAAGTAGACCACATTCCCTAAAGCAGCTACTCAGCTGCTCACAGTAGATTCCACCATGGAAATGATTACCCATCTCATCATGGGGAATACTACATCCAGCTGCCCAGCCACTCAAACAGGCCCAGCCAAGTTGACACACAAAGTGAACTACCACAGCAGGTAAATCAATATTGTTAAATTGGAATATTTCTCACATATGATAGTACTGTTGTTTAAGAGCTTCTTAATGAATATGTCTACAATAAGTTATGAATAAAACCAAAACACCAAACTCACTGCCGTTGATTCAATTCTGACCCATAGCGACCCCTCCTTGGGTTTCTGAGGCGGCATGTCTACAGAAGTAGATTGACCAGTCTTCCTTCCTAGGAGTGGCTGGTGGGTTTGAACTGCCAGCCTTCTGGTTAGCAGTCAAATGCTTTAGACACTACGCCACCAGAGCTCCCAAGTTATGAATCTGAGCAGATATGCAGAGATCATGAATGGCTTTTTATAAAAAAAGATAAAAAGGAGTATAGAAGGGCTGTGTATGCACAGGGAGACAGGTCAGAGGATAGGAAGTCATGGGAGGGAAGGACACAAGGAAGAGGTAACTATGTGGAGGAAGTGGGAGGGGAGCTGTTACATTGTGGGAAATTGCAGTCTATGTTACAAGACAAAGTGTATGTGAGCTGCTGTATGGAAATTGAATTTGCTCTGTAAATTTTCACCCAAATCACAATAAAAATAAAAAGAAAATAAAAAAGAAAAGAAAAGAAAAGAAAAGGAAAGGAAAATGGGTCTTAACAAAAAGAAGGCCTTTGTTTTTATGAGTTATGAATATCTTCCTAAAAACAAAAGCCTCCTTTACTGTTAAGGACTATTTTCCTTTCTTTTTTTTTTTTTTTTTAAAGCCATTCATGATCTCTGCATATCTGCTCAGATTATCCTTGCTTAAGGGACTAATTCCAAATCTCCAGTACAACAATGACTCTTGGTATTTTGTTCCCCTTTTTTTTTGTTGTTGTTGTTAATGTGCCTTCGAGTCGGACCTGACTCATAGCGACCCCTCCTTGGGTTTCCGAGGCAGTATCACTACGGAAATAGGATTGCCCAACCTTCCTTCCGAGGAGTGGCTGGTGGGTTTGAACCACCAGCCTCCTGGTTAGCAGTCAAGTGCCTTAGCCACTATGCTACCAGAGCTCCCCATTTTTATTAACTGGGAAAATGAAAAGTAACAGCTCATCTAAATTAATAAGCCAATACTGACCTCTGGTGTATAATGAAGAAATTGCTTACTGGATGAACTAGGGGACACTTAGTAAAGTTTTATATTTTAATGTATGAACATTTTTCTTAAAGCAATTTCCTAAGTCATAATCACAAATGTGGATGTGGGGGAGTATCCAACTAAATGGAGTGAATTCTTTGTTAGTCCCCTATAGTGGGTTAACAAACAGGAAAAATAGAGAACTCTCTATCGGATGGCCCCACTACATGGTTTTGTCCAATTTAATCATCTTTTTAAACAACTGTAACTAAAATGAGTTCAGAAATGATCTACTCTCCTTCATTTGATACCTCATGGACTGGATTTTAAAAAAATAGCAAAAGCCTGCTGTGAATTTCTCTGGGTTCTCTTTTCAAAAGGGTATGCTCCATTCAATATGACTCACTATACTTGTTTCAGACACAAGGCTCTAAAGCCATTTTTTCAGGGTCTTATTTGATATTGTTCATTATGTTGTTAGCTGCTATCCTGTCAGCTCCGACTCACAGCAACTCTACAACAGAACAAAACACTACCTGGTCCTGACTCATCCTCACAATCTTTGCTGTGTTCATTATAGTTTTCCCAAACTATACCATTTATCTGTGATATATTTGACTTATAATTCAAAAGCTTAACTTTTGTTAAAAATAAAACAGGACTAGCTGCTGCTGTGTTGATTCCGCTCATGGAAGCCCCGTGTGTATCGGAGTAGAACTGTGTTCCACAGGGTTTTCATGGCTGTGGCCTTTTGGAACTAGATCATCAGGCCTTTCTTCTGAAGGACCTGAAGATGGGGTAGACCCACCAATCTTTTGGATAATAGCTGAATGCGTAACCATTTGCTCACCCCTGGGACTCGGTACTTAATAAGGTGGTTCTTATTTCAGATTCCCCATTTCCTATCTATTTTCAGTTTGTTACCTTTCCTTGCTCTCTGTGCTCAAGGCAAATTATCTATTTACTATCTCCCTCATTGTTCCCTTCTGGGCAGAACCACTGCAGAGTTCATAGGCACACTGCAGGACAAGTCATTACCTGTAGACAAAGATCAAAGATGTGCTGATTCAAGTCTCAGCAACCATCAGCAACTCTATTAATAGCCTAATCATTTCTTATAGCAGTGTCCATCTTAAAAATTTACTTTTATTTTTTTTAATTTACCCTACCTATGGAAACCATTAATCTTTTTTTCTGGTTGTATTTTCATATTAGATATTTCCTATAAATGCCAACCTATTTGTCCTCTTTTTTAAAATAATCGGGTTTAACTGCTTATATTGTTTAACTGTTTATATTGCTGCTCAATATAGTGTTTTCAATGTGGTGGCATATGTCAGAACTCCATGTTTCTTTAAAGTTGAATAATACTCCATTGTATTTGTTTATATCAACTCATGTGTTGATAGTCACTTGGGTTGTTTTCATCTTTTAGCTCTTGTGAATAATGCTGCAATGAACATTGGTGTACATATGTCTATTTGAGTTGCTGCTTTTAATTCTTTTGAGAACAAATTCTAGTTAAGAGTGGAGTTACCAGGTATATGGTGATTCTATGTTTAACATTTTCAGTAACCATCAAATAATTTTCCACCATGAGTGGCACCACTCTATATTCCTCCCAGCATTGGACAAGGATTCCAATTTCTCTACATCCTTGTCAACACTTATTATTTTTCCCCATACTTTAATAATAATAATAATCCTAGTGGGTGTGAAGTAGTATCCCATTTTGGTTTTGATTTGTATTTTCAAACAACTTTGTGATGTTGACAGAAACTTACTTTTTGCAATAGAATCATTGAGTAGTAGTCAGTTGATCTATATTTAATTTAATCCTGCACTTCCACCAACTTCTTGTAATACTTTCTGCTATTCTGTTCAATTCCTAGACTTCTAGACTTCAATCTTCTAATCTATAAAATCAGGTGATTAGAACAGAAAATCTCTAACATTCTTTGTGGTGTTCTAGCTTTATAATTTTGTAAATCTGGTCTCAGGAAGGCAGCTTGGAAGCCTGGGTTCTTCTTCACTTCTTGCAGGTTCCCCCTGTGACTTCTTTTTCCCACCCTTAGCAGGCTTCGGATTTATTTTCTGCAATTTTTATGTATGTTTTCCTTCATTGGTATAACAAATGGCAAATTGTCATTAACTGTAGAGTAAATGAAAAAAGAATGAATACCTTATCTTCATCTTGGAAGTCTGTATCTGCCATACATTCCTTAGAAGCCTCCTGGAAGCTTCGGAGTTAGCATCCACCCTTTGTTCTGATTCTACAAAACAGATAGAAAATATACAAGAATGTTATCTCTTAAAAAAGTCTCAGAGGGGAAGAATTGCTCCAGTCAATGCTGGAGCAAATGGGGGGAACAACAGATTACTAGATGGTGGGTAGGGTGAGAAAGGTGGCAACTGAGCCATTCTGCTAATTGAGTGAGAAGTTTCAGTTCCTAGGGCCAGACAGACTAGGAATAAAGGTATGAAAGAGAGATTGGGGTAGAGGGGGAGCACAGAGTTAAGGAAATAGTTTGAGTTTGGAGATAATGTGTAGTGAAGGCCCAGTGAAAGTTCCCAGCTTTGGGATGGCCAAAGAAAATTTTTTAAAGTCAAAATTAAATTTGATTTGAAGATTTGTTTGCCTACTCTAATTCCAACTGCCAGTAAATTCTCCTCTGAGCACAAATGTTTTGTCTGGGTCAGTTTTTGTGGCAAAAAAAAAATCAGGAGCAGAGTACTTAATCTGGGTCGAATCATTGGTTCTCAACCTTGAGCTACTTAAGAAGTAATTAGAAGGCTTTTAAAATCCAGATGCTGATATCACATTCCAGAAAAATTACAACAGAATTAGTGGCACGGAACCCAGATTTCAATGTTTTTAAAACCTCCCCAGAGGTTTCTGTGACCCAGAGGTCACAGAAAATAAGAAGCACTAAAACTTGCAAAGAAAAACGAGATACCATCTTGCCCCAGCACTGATAGCAATGTTCAAAAAGACAGAAAATAAAAAATGCTGGTGAGGATGTGGAGAGATTGGAACTCTCCTACACTGCTGGTGGGACTGTAAAATGATATAATCACTGTGGAAAGCAGTATGGTGATTCCTTAAAACACTGGAATTAGAAATACCATTGATCCAGCAATCCCATTACTAGGTATATATCCTAAAGAAGTAAGAGTCAACACAAGAACAGATAAATGAATAAAATGTGCAGCCAGGGTACTGAACCACTGGCCTAGGTGTACGGAAGAGAGCTGGCCAGCACCTGAGCAAAGCCTGCTTTGATATGAGTTGTTATTAATGGGTTGGTATGCAAAAGTACATTATGGCTAAAGTCATCAACACAAAGACATCATAGAAATTAATCAGCAACCATTGTGCTTTATTTTCCAATTAACCTTATTTTAATTCTATAAACCTTCACTTTCCTCAAACCTTCATTCCTCTATTCCATTTATACTCAACAAATGACATGCCATCTAATTGTCCAAGATAACTGGTGCCCAAATTTAAAAATTCTCTATTTTCTGTCTCTAAATCTGTACTTATATTTTCTTCTGCTTTTTTTTTCCCCCCACTAATACCTTTCCACCAATATTTAACCACTGGAAATCATTCCTCTATTTCTTGTATAAAGAAATACAAATGTGTATGTGTGTTTGGGGGAAGTAAAACAATTCTGTCAACAAAATTGGTATCCTGTACCAATGCAGAAAAGGGGACAAAATGTGTTGTGGAATTAAAAATGTAAATACGAAATTAGAAATGTAATACTTAATATAGTTTTGCAATAAAAGGCCACTATTAAGGCCAGCAAAAGGGTGGGCCCCAGTTCCAGGAACAGGGGCAAGGCAAGGATGACTAAGCCCTGAACTCAACCATACCATGTAATTGGAGAATTCAA
>NW_006921735.1:8360014-8377153 GCF_000298275.1 Orycteropus afer afer
TCACGCAAATTCTTCTGCTAGTTGGGGTTTAGTCCACTTTTGTATCCTTCCCTTCAAGGCTCAGGGGTCCAAGATTATCTTCTGTGTCTGTGTTAATTGATTTCCCTTTTCTTTGTTGAAGAGCGTCTCTGCAGTCCTTGTGCCTAGTCTGCCATCTTGCCCGAACTCTCCCCTGAAACTTTCTTTTGAACATAAAATATAACTAAATGAGGAAATGATGAAGTAAAAGAAATGAACAGAAGATTTCAAAGGGTAGTTTGAGAAGACAAAGTAAAATATTATAATGAAAAATGCAAAGACCTGGAGTTAGAAAATCAAAAGGGATGAACACACTTGGCATTTCTCAAACTGAAAGAATCGAAGAAAAAAATCAAGCCTCAAGTTACAATACTGAAGGATTCTATGGGCAAAATAGTGAACAATGAAGGAAGCATCAAAAGAAGATAAAAGGAATACAGTCTTTGAACTAAAAAGAATTGGCTGACATTCCACCATTTAAGAAGTAAGCATATGATCAAGAACTTACTGCACTGAAGAAAGAAGTGCAAGCGGCACTAAGGTATTGGCAAAAAAACATGCTCCAGGAACTGAGAATACCAAGTGAGATGTTTCAACAAACAGATGAAATGCTGAAAGTGCTCACTCAGCTACACCAAGAAATTTGGAAGACCACTACATGTCCAACAAACTGGAAGAGATTCACATACATGCCCATCCCAAAGAAAGGTGATCCAAAAAATGCAGAGTATTGAACAATATCATTAATATCACACACAAGCAAAATTTTGCTGAAAATATTTCACAAATGGTTGTAACAGTACATAGACAGAGAACTGCCAGAAACTGAAGCTGGATTCAGAAGAAGACATGGAACAGTAGTGATGTATTAGTGATGTCAGATCATCTCGGCTGAAAGCAGAGAATATCAGAAAGATGTTTATTTGTGTTTCATTAACTATGCAAAGACATTCAACTATATGGATCATAATAAATTCTAGGTAACATTTCCAAGAATAGGAATTCCAGGAGACTTAATTGTGATCATTTGGAAACTATATAGAACAAGAAACATTTGTTTGAACAGAACAAGGCGATACTGAGTGGCTTAAAATCAGAAAACTTGTGCATCAGCATTGTATCATTTTACCATAATTATTTAATCTATATGCTGAGCAAATAATATAAGAAACTGGACTATTTGAAGAAGAAAGTTACATCAGGATTAGAGGAAGACTCATTAATAGCCTGTGATATGCAGATGACACAACCCTGCTTGCTAAAACTGAAAAGGGCACGAAGACCTTATTGACAAAGATCAAAGATTACATGCAACCATCAGTGTGGATTATACCTCAACATAAAGAAAACAAAAATCCTCACAACTGGATCAGTAAGCACCATCATGTTAAATGGAGAAAAACTGAAGTTGTCAAAGAATTCATTTTACTTGGATCTATAATCAATGTCCATGGAAGCAGTAGTCAAGAAATTGAATGACATTCTGCATTGGGAAACTCTGCTGCAAAAGACTTCTTTAAAGTGTTAAAAACCTGCCTTAGGTTGGATTTTCTGGAGAAGCAAAACCACTGAAGCTTCTGTATGTATATGTAGATATCCTGAATTATAATGTTGGTGAAGAATATTGAATTGCCATGAACTGCCAGAAGAACAAACAGATCTCTCTGTCTTGAAAGAAGTACAACCAGAATGCTCCTTTGAAGCAAGGATGGCTAAACTTCATCTCACATACTTTGGCTGTATTATCAGGAGGGACAACTCCCTAAAGAAGGACATCATGGTTAGTAAAGTGGGGGGTCAGTGTAAAAGAGAAGGACCATCAATGAGATGGATTAGCATAGCAGCTGCAACAATATGCTCAGACATAGTGATGATTCTGAGGATGACTCAGGACAAGGCAGCAATTTTTTCTATTATACATAGGGTTGCAGGGAGTCAGAACTGACTCTTGGGGCACCGCAACAATAAAAAGGAAGAAGAAGATAGTTAGATTTGACAAAGAATAATATAAAGACCATGGGCCAAAACAGGGAGATAGGTGTGGAACTGAATTTATCAGGAAACAAACATTGGATCTAAGAGAAACAGTCAAAAGTTTTTAAATGCAGGAAAGAGGACTATCACGACTATGTTAATTAAGCATTGAAAACTAGCTTCACCTGTAAGGCTGAGATCTGTATGTAGTTGATTGATACTCCTTGTTCATTGATCACGAGAGCCTTCTATTATATCCAGAATGGATATAGTGTACTGGAGCCACTTAAAGACAATGGTGGTTTACCAACTTCAGCTAGTCAGACTGGTTTAATGAAATACAGTATTTTAATGTTCTATCTCCTAGGCAAGTGCAGATTCAAGTGAAAGTTTTTTTTTCTTTTTACAGACAAAAATACCTGGCAGGGCAACCAGAGTCTAATCTCAAAGGCAATGCTGAACAAAGCTTAATAAAGAGTTGAGGAGAGTCATTTGGACTGGGTATTCGAGAAGGTAAAATTGTTCTGAAATAGGAGAGATAGTAAGGCCCATGGAGAATTGTTGAACAGATTGGGTTGACTCCAGTGAAGAAAACACATGGATCTCAAAGGAGATATAAAGAAAGTTATGTCTCCATGCACATTTAAAAGATATGGAAATAAGATAGCAAATATAATAATACAAACATACACATCCAAGTCAATTGTATCAGACAGTGGTGGGTTTCAATGTAGTTATGAAGAAATGTTAAATATCTCAAATTATGTTCAAAACAAAATTTTGAGGCACTTAATAAAATAGAATTCACTACTCAAAGGACTACTGAAGAGATTCAAAACCTGTGATAGACTTTAAGGAAAATTCTGAGAGAAGAGCAGTAAAACAAATATTCGACTCAGCAATGGCAATTATCATTGGGTACTTTGGAGAGATAGCACTTATTTAAACATATAAATTCTGGTATGTTTGATAAAGAAAAAAAAATCCTTAATAAGTGTTTCTGAGCCTCTATATTTATACCATTGGTATAGGGAATGCTGTTAGTGTTGTGGTTAAAGGCCTGGGCTGCTAACCAAAAGGTCAGTGGTTTGGAACCACCAGCTGCTCCATTGGATAAAGGTCAGACAGTCTGCTTTTGTAAAGAGTTACAGCTTGGGAACCCTATGGGGCAGTTCTACTCTACCCTATTGGGAGATTATAAGTCAGAATCAACTTGATGGCAGTGGCTTTTTTTTTTTTTTTTTTTGGCGGGGGGTGAGATCTATAGGTATTTAAATATGAGAAGAACTTAGACCCAAAGCATGCACATGTTTTCAATACTTCTGCAGTGTGTAATCAAGGTCAATATAATTTCCCACTGATTGTTTAGCTAAGTTAGTCAATATATCAAAGCCAATTTACTGTAGGGATTTTCTAATTTAGCAGAATTAATTTATAGACCAATTAAACAACTAAAAATAGCAAATACTTTTCTTTCAATTGAAAATCAAAGAGAAAATCTGTTTGTATGAAGAAAAAAAAAATAATAAAGTCAAAGTACCAGTTTCTTCTTCTAGTCATGACAAAGCCAAGGTTTTAGGACAGATTCTAGACTCATAGTATTCTCCATTCCCTGATGCTTCATGTAGTGGTGAAGATGCTGTGAAAAATGCTGCATTAGGATATGAACATTCATTCTAGGATCCATTTAATATCTCCTCTTGCCTCAAGGAGTTGCTGGGTGGTGCAAATTGTTAATGTGCTGGGCTGCTACCTGAAATGTTTAAAATTCAAGTTCACCTCTTGGAAGAGAGGTCTGGTGATCTCCTTCCCAAAGGTGAGACATTGAAAATTCTATGGTGCACTTGTAGGGCTTTATTTAAACACAGAGTGCCAGGATTACAGTTCTACTCTGACAAACATGTTGGAACTGACTCAAGATTCTGGTGGAAGAGAAGATGAAAATAGTAAGAACTTCTAAGAAGTTAAATGAAACAGGGTGCTTTTTAACAACAGTGTGATAGCCCTGAGAAGGATAAAGAAGCAATTGAGAGGACTGCCAGGGAAAAATGGAGAAAGGAAACTACACAGCAGTCTCTGTTAACAGTCTCACCCATCTCTATTTTAAACATGAAGTCACCTAGAAAGTCTATGCATGTATCCATTTATTATTTTACTTTACACTTGAAATCATAAAGAATTTTGAGTTTGCTATGGTAAATATTAAGGAGCTCTGGTGGCACCATGCCTAAGGCATTTGACTGCTAACCAGAAGGTTGGCAGTTCAAACCCATCAGCCAATCAGCCACTTCATGGGAGGAAGACCAGGCAATCTACTCCTGTAAAGATTTACTGCCTTGGAAACCCAATGGGGGTCACTATGAGTCAGAATTGACTCGATGGCAGTGGATTTTTTTTTTTTTTTTTTTTTGGTATGGTAAATATTAAAAGATAGAGGTTCATTTTAATTTTCCTCCAGATGCATGCATATGCAATTGCATCAGTTGCTGTTGTAAGTAGGTGCCCTTGCATTGGTTCTGATTCATAGAAATTCTATGTACAACAGAATCAAACACTGTACACTCCTGCATCATGCTCACAATCATTGCTATGTTTGAGTCCATTGTTGTAGTCACTGTATCAATCCATCTCCTTGCGGGTCTTCCTCTTTTCACTGACCCCTTACTTTACCTAGCATGATAGCCTTCTGTGGGGACTGGTGCCTCCTGATAACACGTTCAAAGTAAGTGAAATGAAGTCTCACCATCTTCACTTCTAAGGAGCATTCTGCCTGTACTTCCTCCAAGACAGATTTGTTCATTCTCTGGTAGTCCATGGTATAGTCAATATTATTCACCAATTCAAATGCATCAGCTCTTCCATCTTCCTTATTCATTGTTCAGATTTCACACACATATAAGGCAATTGAAATTACTATAGCTTGGGTTAGGCACACCTTAGTCCTCAATATGATATCCTTGCTTTTGAAAAATTTAGAGAGATCTTTTGCAGTAGGTTTTCCCAATTCTGTATGTCATTAGATTTCTTGACTGCTGCTTCCATGAGTGTTGATTGTGGAACCAAGTAAAATGAAATCTTTAAGAACTTCAATCTTTTCTCCATCTATCATGATGTTGTTTATTGATTCAATTGTGAGGATTTTTGTTTTCTTTATGTTCAGGTATTATCCATACTAAAGGCTGTAGTCTTTGCATCATCAGTAAGTACTTCAAGTCCTCTTCATTTTCAGCAGCAAGATCAATACCATTTATTAAATACTTCATCATTGTCTCATGTAGTCATCCTACCACATGGGTCATATATTACTTCATATACATACAGACTCCATTTATGCTTCTCTGTTCTACTCTGTTGATCTATTTGCCCTGTATTATATAAATAAATAGGAGCTCTGGTGATGTCATAAATATTTACAGCCCTGGAAATTCTATGAGGCAGTTGTACTCTCTCCTACAGGGTCATTATGAGTTGGAATTGACTCAATGGCAATGGTTTGGTTTGGGTTTTTATATAAATGCAATGGTGAATTAACTATTCATAATATTTTCTAGGATTCCCTGGGTAGTTCAAATGGTTAAGCACTTGATTATTCGGCAAAAATTTGGAAGTTCACACCCACTTAGTGGCACCTCAGAAAATAGGCCTGGCAATCTGTTTCTGAAAGGTCACAGCCTTGAAAACTCTATGGAACAATTCTACTCTGCACATATGGGATCACTATGAGTCAGAATTGACTCACCTGCAACTAACAACAATAATTTCTAATATTTGGAAAGGCATTATTATCTTTTTTATTTATTTTTTTTTTTGCCTATTTGTTAGTAGTGATAATTACTTTAAATATAAACATTAAGACAATTTTCACCAAAAAATATTGATTTTCTCATTTTAATTTCATTAATTTATATAGTAATTAAAAAGAATGTACAATGCTATGACAAAATTTTTTATCAAGATTGTGAGTTACTTTCAGATTTTGTTTACATTTTGTTTTTCATCCTTCAGTAAAATTTTATAATTTTCATCATGCCACAGAACAGTGACCCTGGAATTCTATACCACACTGGAATGACTTGCAAACTTTAAAAATGTTGATGACTGGAGTTCAGAGCTAGAAACTATTATTTGTTTCTTCTGAAGTGCAATCTGGTTTTCAGAATATTTTGAAGCTCTCCCAGATAATTTTAATGCTGAGTCAATATTCAGAATCATAGATCCTGTGTCTTTCATGCTTTTAACCTCTATTCATACACAGAGTACTCTGAATTCCCATATAGAGATTTAGGTTTGTTTTCTGCATGTTAGAACATGAAGGAAAGGATAGGTAGCTGTCATTCCCAAATTCAAATGAATTGCCCCCATCATTAAGCTAGCTAGTAACTGGCCAATGTTGTTAGGTGTTGTAGAGTTGGCTCTGACTCATAACAACCTGATGTATAACAGAACAAAACACTGCCTGGTCCCATGCCAGCCTCATAATCCTTGCTATACCTGACCTCATCACTGCAGCCACTGTATTAATCCACCTTGTTGAAGGCCTTCCCCTTTTTTGCTGACCCTCCACTTTTACCAAGCATGATATCTTTCTCCAGGTAACGTTCCCTTGCACAACATGACCAAAGTAGGTCAGAAGAAATCTGGCCATCCTGGCTTCCAAAGAGCATTCTGGCTGCACTTCCTCCAGGACAGATTTTAGTTCTTCTGGCAGGGCATGATACTTTCGGTATTCTTTGCCAACACCACAACTCAAAAGCATGAACTCTTCTTCTGGTCCTCCTAATTCATTGTCCAGCTTTCACATGCATATGAGGCTATTGAAAATAACAAGACTTGGGTTAGGTGCACCTTAGTCTTCAGGCTGGGTGGAGGGCCGATACAGGCAAGAGGGGGAAAGAGAGCCCCCACACCCCAGGCAGCAGGAAACAGGAAACCAGAGCAGAGGGCCAGAACAGGTAGTGGGGAGGCCAAGAAGTAGGCAGAGTGGTTTTAAAGCTAAAGGAGACAAACTTTTGTGTCAGTTTGTTGTACTATGGTGGCTTGTATGTTGCTGAGGCTGGAGGCTGTGCTACCAGTGTTTCAAATGTCATCAGTGTTGCCCATGGTGAATGGGTTTCCATGGAGCATCCAGACTGAGACAGACTCCGAAGAACTGGCCAGGGAAAACCTTATGAACAGCAGTGAAACACTGTCTGAGGTATTACTGGACAACTTTACGAATAGCTCTGAAACATTGTCTGATACAGTGCCAGAAGATGAGCTCCTCAGGTCAGAAGGCACTCATAATATGATGGGGGAAGAGCTGCCTCATCAGAGTAGAACCTACCTTAATGATATGAATAAAGTAGAGCTTGTAAGACCTCCATTTGCTAATGCACCACAACTCAAAATGAGAAGAAATAGCTGCAAACATCTATTAATAATCAGAACACAGAATGTATGAAGTATGAATCTAGGAAAATTAGAAGTTGTCAAAAATGAAATGGAGCACATAAAGATTAATATCCTAGGCATTAGTGAGCTGAAATGGAGCAGTTTTGGCCATTTTGAATCACACAACCATATGATCTACTACTCTGGCATTGACAAATTGAAGAGGAATAGCATGGCATTGATCATCACAAAGAGTATTTCAAGATCTATCAGCATAGCGCCTAAGGTACTTGACTGCTAACCAGAAGGCTGGTAGTTCAAACCCACCAGCCACTCCTCAGAAGGAAGTTTGGACAATCTACTTCCGTAGTGATACCACCTCAGAAACACAAGGAGGGGTCGTTATAAGTCAAGTCTGGATCAACGGCATAGAACAGCAACAACAACAACATCTTAAAGTATAATGCTGTCAGTTATAAGATAATATCCATATGCCTATAAGGAAGTACAGTTAATGCTACTGTAATTCAGATTTATGCACCAACCACCAAAGCCAAAGGTGAGAAAATTGAAGATTTTTACCAACTTCTGTAGTTTGAAATTGACCAAACATGCAATCAAGATGTGCAGATTATCACTGGTGACTGGAATACAAAATTTGGAAACAAAGAAGAATCACCGGTAGATCGAAAATTTGGCCTTCATGATAATGATGGTTACTGCGTCATAGAATATTACAAGACCAACAACATAATCATTGCAAATACCTTTTTTCAACATAAACAGCAACTATACACTTAGACTTCACCAGATGGAGTACACAGGAATCAGAATGACAACATCTGTGGCAAGAGGTGATGGAAAAGCTCAATATCTTTAGTCACAACCAGGCCAGGACCTGATTTTGGAACAGACTATCAACTGCTCGTATGCAACTTTAACTTGAAGTTGAATACAATTAAAACAAGTCCACTAGAGCCAAAATATGACCTTGAATATATTCCTCCTGAATTTAGAGACTATTGAAAGAATAGATTTGATGCATTGAACACCGATGACCAAAAATCAGAAGAATTGTGGGATGACATCAAGAACATCCATCATTCATGAAGAAAGCAAAAGGTCATTAAAAAGACAAGAGGAAGAAAAGACCAAAATAGATGTCCAAAGAGACTCTGAAACTTGCCCTTGAGTGGAAAGTAGCTAACGCAAATGGAAGAAACGACAAGACAAAAGAGCTGAACAGAAAATATCAAAGAGCAGCTTGAGAAGAAAAGTCAATTACTATAATGAAATGTGCGAAGATCTGGAGTTAGGAAACCAAAAAGGAAGTACACTCTCAGCATTTCCCGAGCTGAAAGAAGTGAAGAAGAAATTTAAGCCTCGCATTGCAATATTGAAAGATTCTATGAGGAAAATATTGAATGATACAGGAAATATCAAAAGAAGATGGAAGAAATACACAGAGTCACAGTACCAGAAAGCATTGGTTGATGTTCATTCATTTCAGGAGGTGGCAAATGAAAAAGAACAAATGGTATTGAAGGAAGAGGTCAAACCTGCACTGAAGGAATTGGAGAAAAACAAGAGTCCAGGAATTGACTGAATACCCACTGAGATGTTTCAACAAACAGATGCCCATTGGAGGCATTCACTCGGTATGCCAAGAGATTTGGAAGACAGCAACCTGGCCAACTGAGTGGAAGAGATCCATATTTGTAACCATTCCAAAGAAAGGTGATCCCACTGAGTGTAGAAATTATCGAACAATATCAATAATATCACATGCAAGTAAAATCTTGCTGAAGATAATTCAGAAAAAGTTGTAGCACTATATTGACAGAGAACTTCCAGAAATGCAAACTGGATTCAGAAGAGAATATGGAATGAAAGATATCATTATTAATGTTAGATGAATCTTTGCTGAAAGCAAAGAATATCAGAAATGTGTTTCCTTGTGTTTTACTGAGTATGCAAAAATATTCTATTGTGTGGATCATAACAAATTATGGATAACATTGAGAAGAAAGGGAATTCTAGAACATTTCATTGTACTCATGAGGAACCTGTACATAGACGAGGAGGCTGTCATTCGAACAGAACAAGGGGACTCGTCATGGTTTAAAATCATGAAGAGAGTGTGTCAAATTTGTAGTCTTTCACCATACTGGTTCAATCTGTATGCTGAACAAATAATCTGAGAAGCTGGACTATATGAAAAAGAAGGTGGCATCAGGATTGGAGGAAGACTCATTAACAAGCTGTGATAGTCTGATAACATAATTTTGCTTGCTGAGAGTGAGGATGTTTTGAACCACACTTACTAATGAAGACTGAAGACTACAGTCTGCAGTATGTATTGTACCTCAATACAAAGAAAATAAAAATCCTCACAATTGGACCAATAAGCAGCATCATGACAGACAGAGAAAAGATTGAGGTTGTCAAAGACATCATATTACTTGATTCTACAATTAACACTGTAGTGCCTAAGGCACTTGACTGCTAACTAGAAGGCTGGTGGTTTAAACCCACCAGCCACTCCTCTGAAGGAAGGTTGGGCAATCTACTTCTGTAGTGATACCGCCTCAGAGACCTAAGGAGGGGTCACTATGAGTCAGGTCTGACTCCATGTCACATAATAACAACAACAACAATCAACTACCAGTGGAAGCAGCAGTGACAGTGAAGATATCAGACAATGTGTAGCACTGGACAAATTGGCTGCGAAGGACCTCTCTCAAGTTAGTCCTTGAAGACTAACGTGTGCCTAACACATGCCATAGTATTTTCAATCACCTCATATGCATGTGAGAGATGGACAATGAATAAAGAAGACCGAAGAAGAGTTGATGCTTTTGAGTTGTGGTGTTGGTGAAAAATGATGAAAATACCATGTACTGCTAAAAGAACTAACAAATCTGTCCTGGAAAAAGTTCAGCTGGAATACTATTTGGAAGTGAGAATGGCCAGACTTCATCTCACCTACTTTTGTCATGTTGTAAGAAGGGACCATTCCCTGGAGAAGGATATCATGCTTGGTAAAATGGAGGGTCCATGAAAAAAGGGAAGGCCCTCAACAAGATTGATTGACAGAGTGGCTGCAACATTGGGCTCAGGCATAGCAGGGATCATGGAGCTGGCACAGGACCAGGCAGTGTTCCTTTCAGCCACACATAGGGTTGCTATGAGTCAGCCATGACTCAACATCACCTAACAACAACAACAACTAGTCTTCAAAGAGACATCTTTGATTTTCAGCACTTTATAGAGGTCTTTTGCAGCAGATTTGCCCAGTACAACACATCAGCTGATTTCTTGACTGCCGCTTCCATTGGTGTAGACAGTGGAACCAAATAATATGAAATCTTTGACAACTTCAATCTTTTTTCTGTTTATCATGATGCTGCTTATTGGTCCAGTTGTTAGGATTTTAATTTTCTTTATGTTGAGGTGTAATTCATACTGAGGATTGTAGTCTTTAATCTTTGTCAGTAAGTGCTTCAAGTCATCTTCGCTTTCAGCAAGCAAGCTTGTGTCATTTGCATATCACAGCTTGAGTCTTCCTTCAATCCTGATGTTATATTCTTCATATCATCCACCTTCTCAGATTATTTGCTAAGCATACAGACCGAATAAGACTGGTGAAAGAATACAACCCTGATGTATGTCCTTCCTGATTGGGCAATCTACTTCTGTAGTTATGCAGCCTTGGAAACCCAAGGAGGGTTCACTGTGAGTAGGGGCCAACTTGACAGCACATAACAACAACAACAAGTATCCCCTTGTTCTGTTTGAACAGCAGGCTCCTGATCTATGTACAGGTTCCTTATAAACACAATTAAATGTTCTGGAATTCCTATTCTTCTCAATATTATTCATAATTTGTTATGCTTCCCCCGAGTCAAATGTTTTTGCATAGTCAATAAACACAAGAAACATCTTTCTAACATTCATTGCTTTCAGCCGAGATCCATATGACATTAGCAGTGATCACCCTCATTCCACTCCTTTTTCTGAATCCAGCTTGCATTTCTGGAAGTTCCTGTCAATATACTGCTGCAACTGTTTTTGAATTATCTTCAGCAAGATTTTACTTGCACGTGATATTAATGATATTGTTTGATAAATTCCGCATTTTGTTGGATCACCTTCCTTTAGAATGGATATAAATATGGATCTCTTCCAGTCAGTTGGCCAGGTTGCTGTCTTCCAAATTTCTTGGCATAGAAGAATAAGTGCCTCCAGAATGGCATGCATTTGTTGAAACATCTCAGTGGGTATTCAGTCAATTCCTAAACTCTTGTTTTTCTCCAATTCCTTCAGTGCAGCTTTGACCTCTTCCTCCAATACCATTGGTTCTTTTTCATATGCCACCTCCTGAAATGGATGAACATCAACCAATTCTTTCTGGTACTGTGACTCTGTGTATTTCTTCCATCTTCTTTTGATGTTTCCTGCATCATTCAATATTTTGCCTACAGAATCTTTCAATATTGCAGCTCAAGGCTTGAATTTTTTCTTCAGTTCTTTCAGCTTGAAAAATGCTGAGCTTGTCCTTCCCTTTTGTTTTTCTAAGTCCAGGTCTTTGCACATTTCATTATAATAATTGGCTTTGTGTTCTCAAGCTGCTCTTGGAAATCTCCTGTTCAACTCTTTTATCTTGTTATTTCTACCATTTGCTTTAGCTACTTGCCATTTAAGAACAAGTTTCAGAGTCTTTTCTGACATCCGTTTTGGTTGTTGCTTCCTTCCCTATCTTTTTAATGACCCTTTGCTTTCTTCATGTATGATGTTCTCGATGTCATCCCACAATTCATCTAGTTTTTGGTCATTTGTCATATGATCATATATCAATTGCTCATATGCAAGTTCAAGTTGAAGCTGAAGATAATTTAAACAAATCTATGAGAGTCAAAATATGAATTTGATTATATCCCACCAGAATTTGGAGACCATGTGAAGAACATATTTGAACCATTGAACACCAATGATGGAACTGACCATTAGTAACTATTTTTTAAAAGCCATTTTTTTCTGAGGCAACTTAACAGTGATCATTGCCTTACTTACAGATAGCATTAGACTAGATGTGTTAATCTCAGTGTTCACTACATATCTTACTTTCATTTTCTAAAATTTTCCACTTTCTTTATGGATAAAGTCATCTTCCAAAAAGACCTGATGAAATATTTTTTTAGAAATGATTTAATTGGCTTGGATTTCAAATAAAAACTTGTTTGTCAAATGGTTAAAAATGAATGCACATTATGTACTGAATTTTGCCCCACCTACCCACCCACAAATGTGTTTTGTAATCTTAACCTTCGTGATAGTTTTGGAAATGGCGATTTTCTTTTATGTTCATGAAATCATATCAGGTAGAAGGCTCCTAAACCTAGTTGCTTTTGAGTTATTAAAACAGCAGAATAGACTCAAAGACACACAGAGAGGTAAAGACACCATATGGAGACAAACACACAGCACTACTGCATTGCAAGCACAGGAGCACCACCTATTGCTGGCATTTACTAGAAGCTCCACTGCAAAAGACCTCTATAAAGTGCTGAAGGGCAAACATGTGTCTTTGAAGACTAAGGTGCTACTAACTCAAGCCATGATGTTTTCAATAGCCTCATATGCATGTGAAAGGTGAACAATGAATAAGGAAGACCAAGGAACAGTTGACGCTTTTGAGGTGTAGTGTTGGGGGAGAATACTGAAAGTACCTTGGGCTGCAAGAACTAACAAATCTGCCCTGGACAATGTGCAGCCAGAATGTTCCTCGGAGGCAAGAATGGCCAGACTTCATCTCACTTACTTTGGTCATATTGTCAGAAGGACCATTCCCTGGGGAAGGATATTATGCTTGGTAAAGTGGAGGGTCAGCAAAAACGGGGAAGGCTTTCAACGAGATGGATTAACACAGTGGTTGCAATGATGGACTCAGGTGTGGCAAAGATTGTAAGGCTGGTGCAGGATGCGTTGGTGTGTTCTATTGTACATAGAGTTGCTATGATTTGGAGCTGACTCAATGGCACATAACAACAGGAGAGAGTTGCTATAAGTTGGAATCAATTCAGTGGCAGTGGGTTTAGAGCAATGCCTTGAATTTGGACTTCTAGCCTTCTGAACTATTAGAAAATAAATTTCTGTTCTCTAAAGCCACTCATTTTTGTTACTTCTTTTATGGCAGTGTTAGGTAATGAAGATAACTGATTTTTAGTATCTAATATGATTGAATTCAACCTGCATTAATTAAGAAAAACAAATCCTGTGCTAACTAGAAGGAGCATAAAGTCATAACACATGGATCTAGCACTCTATACACTATATAACACAGTTCAGTGATACTTCTGACACATGTATTGAACACCTGTACTGAGCATTGTTGATGTTCCATGTACAATTCCTGAACCTTTTTTGTTCTTTCTGTAAGCCCTCTGCCAGTTTCTTTGTACTTTTCCTTCTAAAGGTCTGCATCTGTGATGCTGTTTGCAGCACTCTGTACACAGCACTGGGAGGGCCAAGGAGTTTATGGCATTCCAAGCAGCTCTTAGACAATGACTAACTGATTTACCAGTCTGAAAGTCTGGCTACTAGGCCTCACATTGGATCAAGCTGAAGCTGGACTCTCTCTCTCTCTCTCTCTCTATATATATATGTATATATAATATTTCATAGTGTTTTCAGTGAAAGATTACACAGTGAGTTGTTGTTATTAGGTAATGTTAGTGGGCTCTGACTCAGCAATCCTACATAAAACAGAATGAAACACTATCCAGTCCTGCACCATCCTCACAATGCTTTTTATTCTTGAGCCCACTGGTGGATTTATTATGTCAGTTTATCTCATTGAGGGTCTTCCTCTTTTTCACTGACCCTCTACTTTATCCAGCTGATGTCATTGTCCAAGGAGTGTTCCTTCTGACAACACATCCAAAACAGGTGAGAAGTATGCCCATTCTCACTTCAGAGAGCATTCCAGCTGCACTTACTTCAGAATAGATTTGTTCACTCTTCTGGCAGTCCACAGTATTTTCAGAATTCTTTGCCAAAACTACAATTCAAATGCATCAATTCTTCTTCAATCTTCCTTATTCATTGTCCAGCTTTCACAAACATATGAGGTGATTGAAAATATCATAGCTTGGGTTAGGTGTACCTGAGTCTTCAAAGTGACATCTTTACCCTTTTACACTTTAAAGAGGTCTTTTGCAGCAGATTTGTCCAGTGCAATATGATGTCTGATTTCTTGACTGATGCTTCCATGGGTGTTGATTGTGGATCCAAGTAAAATGAAATCTTGGGCAAATTCATTATTTTCTCCATTTATCATGATGTTGCTTATTAGTCCAGTTGTGAGGAATTTTGTTTTCTTTATGTTGAAGTGTAATCCATACTGTAGTGGTTGATCTTCACCAGTGTTTCAAGCCCTCTTCACCATGAACAAGCAAGGTTGTGTTATCTGTATATCACAGGCTGTTAATGAGTCTTCCTCCAATCCTCATGCCTTGTTCCCATTTAACAAATTAGGTTTTCATTTAACAATTTCTATACAAAGGTTACATACCATATGAAGGATATCATGCTTGGTAAAATAGAGAGTCAGTGAAAAAGAGGAAGACCCTCAATGAAATGGATTGACATAGTGGCTACAACAGTGGGCTCAAGCAAAGCAATGATTATGAGGGTGGCACAGAACTGGGAAGTGTTTAGTTCTGTTGTACTTTGGGGCACTATGAGTCAGAACTGACTTGACAGCACTTAACAACAGTAACAACATATAATTTGTTTAATGACTTTGATTATTATTATTTTTTTTTCTACAGAGTGTCAACATTCATTATTTCAGTTCAGGTTGTTCTATTTCCATTCACCTAATTTCTCTGCCCCCCTATTACCTTTTCATCTTTGCTTTAGACTAAATGTCCACCATCTTGGTGTTATATACATGACTTTATTAAGGAATATATTAAAGGTTATATTGTTTATTTTATGAGCCAATCTGCTTTTACCTGCAGTGTGACTTCAGGGAGTAATTTCACTTCAAAGTTTAAAGGGTATCTCAAAGTGTTAGTCTTGGAGATTCCTTTAGTCTCCATCAGTCCAGTAAGTTTGGACTTTTTAAGAATTTGAGTTCTCTTCCACATTTTTCTCACAATCTATCAATCCATTTATTGAAGCCTTGATTATTTCTTCTAGTCTCAGAGTAGGTGAGGCTATGTATGTGTAGGCTATTAGTCTTTGTAGTCTGTAACAAATCATGAATAACATTGTGCAGAATGGGTATTCCAGAACACTTAATTGTGTTCATGAAGAATTTATATATAGACCAAGAGGCATTTGAACAGAATAAGGTAATATTGTGTAGTTTGAAATCAAGAAAGGTGTGCATCAGGGTTGTGTCCTTTTCCCTTATTTATTCAATCTTTATATTGAGCAAATAATCTGAGAAGCTGCAGTATGTGAAGAAGAACATGGTACAATTATTAGAAAAATTTCATTAGCAGCCTGTGATATGCAGATAACACAACCTTGCTTGCTGAATGTGAGGAGGATTTGAAGCACTTACTAATAAAGGTCAAAGACTACAGTCTACAGTATGGAATACACCTCAACATAAAGAAAACAAAAATTCTCACAACTTGACCAATAAGCAACATCATGATAAATGGAGAAAAGAGTGAAGTTGTCCAAGATTTCATTTCATTTGGATCCATAATCAATGTCCATGTAGCACTCAAAAAATAAAGATGGTGTAGTGGGTTGGACAAATCTACTGCAAAGATCTCTTCAAATTTTTAAAAAGTAATGGGTCATTTTGCAGACTAAGGTGCACCTGACCCATCATGGTATTTTCAAATGTGTCGTATGCTTGCAAAACCTGGACAATGAATAAAGAAGACCATAGAATAATTGATGTATTTTAATTATGATGTTGCAAAGAATATTAAATATACCATTGACTGTTAGAAGAACAAAAAAAATTATCTTAGAAGATTACAGCCAGAATGCCCATTAGAATCAAGGATGGTGAGACTTTGTCTCAAATACTTTGGGCATATTATCCAGGGACCCATTTGTGGAGAATAACAACATACTTGTTAATTCAGAAGGTCACTGGAAAAGAGGAAGACATTCAAGGAGATGGATTGCCACAATGAATGCAATAATGGCCTCAAACATAGCACTGAGCATTAAGATGACACATGACCAGGCAGTGTGCCATTTTGTTGTACATAGGGTCACAAGGAATTGGAACCAACTTGATGGCACCTAACAACAACAACAATGGCTAATAATTGTTAATATTTTTTCATGTGTTTTTTGGTCCTCTTTGGTGAAGTATCTGTTCATATCCTTTGCCTATTTTAAAATTGAGTTGTTTATATTTTTATTGTTGAGTTGTTGTACTTGTCTATATATTTTAGAGATGAGACTCTTACCGGATATGTTGGTCCTGAAGAATAGTTTCCAGTCTGTACATTGCCTTTTTAAAATAAGTTCTGCTGAGCATAAGTATTTAATTTTTATGAAGTTCCATTTATCAAATTTGTCTTCTGCTGTTTGTGCATTTATTATTGTGTTTGATTCTTGTGATAGTTGAAGATGTGTCAACTTGGCTGGACTTCACTTGTGAGTGGTGGTTCCCATGATGGATCACATGACTGCATCCTAAGCGGCTGGTCAGTCTAGGGGGAGTTTCCCCAGGGGTGTGGCCTACCTGTAATACTATCCCAGGAACAAACTGGAAAAACGGCATTCCAGATATAT
>NW_006921736.1:0-543 GCF_000298275.1 Orycteropus afer afer
ATGTTGTTTGGCAATACTGGTACTGTGTGTCTTTTTTACTTGTTCACCTTAGGTTTGTCAGCCTCAGCAGCCAGCAGCTGCCTGAGTGAAGAAAAGCCTCTAGCTTCAGTGGGTTGGGAACAGGAGGCAATGCTAAAGCCCAAGATTGAGGGGATTTCACCCAGCCCCTAGAGCCCGGCACTTTCAACTTGGACTTCGAGCCTCTAAGGCTGTAAGAGAATAAAATCCTGTTTGTTAAAGCCCATTTGTGGTATTTTCTATTAGACTGGCACTAGATAACCAAAGGGCACTCTGGTAGCATAGTGCCTAAGGCACATGACTGCTAACCAGAAGGCTGACAGTTCAAACCCACCAGCCACTCCTCAGAAAGAAGATGGGGCAATCTACTTCTGTAGTGATAATGCCTCGAAATCCAAGGAGAGGTCGCTATGAGTCGGGTCCAACTCCACGGCACATAACAACAACAACAACAGATAACCAAAAAGCCAGGAACTCAGTTCTCTGTAACACATGGGTCACTATGAGTCAGAATCAACTCTACAG
>NW_006921736.1:1003-2275 GCF_000298275.1 Orycteropus afer afer
GAAAGAAAAATAATTTAAACAATTCAACAACTAATTAACTGCATCAAATGACACAGTTACCACATCTCTTGGATTCTAAGATGCACCTCCTTCCTCCCACATTTAACGCTTTAGAAACTCAGATATATTTTACATTAATGTTTTTAAGGAGGATGTTATTCAGTTTCCACGTGTTTGCTCTTTTTCCATTGATCCTCCTATTGTTGATTCCTACTTTTATAGCATTGTAACCTGAGAAGACGGTTTGCAGTATTTCAATGTTTTTAAATTTATTGAGGCTTGTTTTATGGCCTAATGTATGGTCTATCATGCAAAATGTTCCATGTGCACTGGAAAAGAATGTATATTGTGCTGCTGTTGGGTGAAGGCTTTGTAGATGTCTGTAAGGTC
The DNA here is from genome assembly GCF_000298275.1 of Orycteropus afer afer. Taxonomy (NCBI): domain Eukaryota; kingdom Metazoa; phylum Chordata; class Mammalia; order Tubulidentata; family Orycteropodidae; genus Orycteropus; species Orycteropus afer. Next base: position 1,394 of record NW_006921736.1, read on the forward strand.
AAGTTGGTGGATTGTATTGCTTAGCTCTTCTTGCCTTTGTTGAGTTTCTTTCCAGTTGTTCTCTCTTCCATTGATAGTGGTTTATTAGAGGACTTCCAGTAAGATGGAAGAATATGCAAACAAGCGACACAGACCCTCTTCAACAAATAAAAGAAAAACCAATTGACAGAGACACAGAAGATAATCCTGGAGCCCTGAGCTTTGAAAGGAACTATACAGAAATGGATTAGACACCAACTAGTGGAAAAACCTGAACAAAAACAGTGAGTACAGAGATGGTCAGAGCTGTGGACTATCAGCTACTCTGACAGGACCAACAGCCTGAATATTTCCAAGTGTTGTTGGGACCTGAGAATTGACCTGCAGATCAGCCCTGGTCACCAAGGGTTGCAGGGACAACTGCACTGGTGGCCTGTAACTAGGAAGGGAAACAGCAAGGAGTGAGACAACCTGAGCTGTAGACTTTCCACTATTGAGAGGCCACAGCCATTTTGATTGTTTACATGTGGCAGCCATTTTAGATATTTAAAGTGACCAAGGGTGCAGTCATTTTGAATGTGTACAAGCGCTGGCCATTTTGGATATTTAAAGTGACTGAGGGTGCAGCTATTTTGAATCTTTACAAGCGGTGGTCATTTTGGATATTTAAAGTGATCCAAGGAGGGGTCACTATGAGTCGGCTCCAACTTGACAATAGTGAGAGAAAGTGACCTAGGGTTCAGCCATTTTGAATGTTTACAAGTGGTAACCATTTTGGATTTTATTTTTATTTATTTATTTTTTTAAAATTTTATTTTATTTATTGTGATTTGGGTGAAGATTTACAGAGCGAATTCACTTTCCATACAGCAGTTCACATATACTTTGTCTCATGTCATTGGC
>NW_006921736.1:6331-12777 GCF_000298275.1 Orycteropus afer afer
AACACATCCCTGAGGAAGATGCAGCATTAGAACTCCCTGATAAGGAATTCAAAAGAATTATATTTAGGTATCTTTAATGAATTCTGAGACAGATCAAGGAAAACACAGAGAAAACCCTAGAACAATTTTGAAAGACAATACAAGAACAAAATGACAAAATAAATGAAAAATTAGAAATGATAAAAATCTACACACAGAAATCCTGAAGATTAATACAAAATTTTCAGAAATAGATAAGACATTGAATGGGCAAAGGAGCAGAATTGAAGCAATGGAAGACAGAATTAGGGAGATTGAAGGCAAACACCTGAACACTTATTTGAAAAGGGATCAATCAGAAAAAAAGATCAAAACAAAATGAAGAAAGCCTAAGGTTCATGTGGGATACCATCAAAAGGAATAACCTACGTGTCATCGGAATTCCAGAACAGCAAGAGAAAAATAAAACCAGAGAGAAAATTGTCAAAGATTTGTGGGAAGAGAATTTTTCCTGGTATGATCAAAGATGAGAATATTTTCATTCAGGAAGACCAACAAACTCCAAACAGGATAGACCCCAAAAGAAATCCACCAAGACATATCATCATCAAGCTTACCAAAACCAAGGACAAAGAAAGAATAATGAGAGCAGCATGGGAAAAATGAAAAGTTATCTACAAGGGGCAACCAATAAGACTAAGCTCAGATTTTTGACAGAACCCATGCAGGCGAGAAGACAATGGGATGGTATATATAAAACCGTGAAAGAGAAAAATTTCCAACCAAGAATTAGGTATCCAGCAAAACTGTCCCTCAGATATAATGGTGAAATGAGGACATATGCAGATAAGCAGAAATTAAGGGAATTTGTTAAAACCAGACCAACCTTACAAAAGATGATAAAGGGAGCCCTTTGGACAGAGAAGCAACAGCAGCCAACAACAACTGACCATTATCACACATGATGATATAACCCAGAAACCAACACAGCTATGAAAGTATCCAAAGTAAATAAGCCTACAAGATTGTAAAGAGGGAACCAGAGACATCAACTGACAAATGAGGACAACTACAAACCAAAAAGAGAGAAAAAACTGTGTCGTTACAGAACTTCTAGATGGTAGGGAAGTCAAGATAACTACAAGACAGAATGGACTGTTCTAACCTTGGGAAGAAAACTACAAATCACAGGGTAACCTCAAAGAAAAATGACAAAACTTCACTTCAAAAAAGAGAACCAGCATAAATATTCAGCAAATACTAAAATAATAGCAATGAAGATAACATGATTTATAAACAAAATGAGCTCATCATAGAAAATTATATGGAACAAAGAAATCGACACCACGAAAAAGGACATAACAAAAATGACAGCAAGAAATTCATATTTGCTGATAATTACATATCTGGCAAGGGACTTATCTCTAAGATTTATAGCGGAGGAGTGGATGACCAAACTATGGTACATATGCATAATGGAATGCTATGTAGTACTAAAGAATAATGTAAAGTCTTCAAACACTGCATAATATGGAAAAACTTGGAGGACATTATGCTGAGTGAAATAAGTCAATCATAGAAGGACAAATATAGTAATTAGTTCTTTGTTGTGGAGGGTCAAAGAAAGGTTTATATATGGAGGGAAACTTTCTTCGTTGGTTGCCAGGGGTGGGAGGGGAGGCAAGGGATGCTGCAAAAAAAAAAAAAAAAAAAAGTATTGACCCATGTCACTTTAGTTTTGTGTATTTCACTGTACATAAATTATATTTCAATAAAATGCATTTTAAAAAGTGGTATACTAAAATCTCACACTATTTATCATCTATTTGTCTTTTCAATTCTATTAAAGCCTGATGTATGTATTTTGGGGCTCTTTCATTGGGTCCATAGATTATTTATTATGGTTATGTCCTCTTGTTCAATCAATCCTTTAATCATTACACAATGTCCTTCCTTGTGTCTTATGGTGGTTTACAGTCTATTTTATCAGAAATTAATATTGCCACTTCTCCTTTTTTGATTGCCATTAGCTTGATAAGATATCTCTTACATTAGGGTTAAAAAAAAACTTTCCAGGAAGAGGGATAGATTTTTGACTTAGATATCTTTTCTTGCATATAAGTAACAATTTACTATCACTGGAAGTTATACCATGGTTAAGGTGATCATTTGAATTTTAACTGAAACTTGGACACCTGTTACCTAAAATGTCTCTCAGAAAGGTAATACTGTGATGCAGTACTGAAACAAAAAGTAATTAAATAAGTAGAAGATCACCTGCAACAAAGGAGGTATCATAGTTAACTTTATGTATCAACTTGGCTATGCTATGGTTCCCAGTTGTTTGGCCAAACACCAGTCTAACTGCTGTCTGAGAGTAGCTACACGTGATTAAATCAGCTAGCCAGCCAGTAGAACAGACTACTTTCCATGATGTAATGCAATGCAGTACAATGCAATCCACTCAATCAGTTGAAAAGAGAGGTTTTCATAGGGTGTATTCTGCCTCTAGGAGCTCTGGTAGCATAGTGCCTAAGGCACTTGACTGCTAACCAGAAGGCTGGCGGTTCAAATGCACCAGCCACTCCTTGGAAGGAAGGTTGGGCAATCTACTTCCGTAGTGATACTGTCTTGGAAACCCAAGGAGGGGTTGCTATGAGTCAGGTCCAACTCGACGGCACATAACAACAACAACAACATTCTGCCTGTATGGTATAAATAGATATTTTGGCAGAATTCTCTCACATACACATCTCTAATGGACAGATGCCATGAGAAGATTGTCTATAAGCCAAGTAACACCAAGGAACCAATAAAGAATGGTCAGGGCTATTGAGAAGGAATTAATCTATATGCCTGCAGCTCTGATTTGGACTGTTCAGCTCCAAAACTATGAGAAAACAAATTTACATTCTTCAAAGCCACTCCACTATGGTATGTGTGTTACAGCAGCACTAGGTAATGAAGATGGTAGGCAACACAAATTATGGCAGCAGCATCTGCTGAATTTCTCAGGAAAACTCATAAAAATTCAAAGTGAGCATGGTTGGTGTGTTTGATTTACTTATCTTGAAGAAGAGCTATCATGTAGTTGCTGAGCATCTACCCATCAAAAACTCCTCTTACTTTTAAAGAAACTAAATATGTAATTAAATTCAATGGGGAAGCACAATTATATGATCAGCCAGATACACAGTGCAGAAGCAGCAACAGTATCAATATGCTTCTAGATTATTCTGTCAGAAATCTGACCAGTGGTTGCCTGGGGATAAGGCGGAGACAAGGAGGGTGGAGTGACAAAGAGACACAAGGAAGCTTTTGGCAGTGATGGATATGTTCATTATCTTGACGATGGCCATGGTTTCATGGATGCATACATATATCAAAACTCATCCAATTATTCACTTCAAATGCGCATTTTGGTGTGCTTCAATTATACCTCAAAAATCTGAAAATGAGCCTTTCCATAATAATGCTGTCAGTAATAAAGATATTACAGAGGTCAATATTATGGCGATGGGTTATCAAAAGCAGCTTGTCATAAGATGTCACACCAAACATGATTTGGGAGAATCTTCTGACTCTGAATAACAATATCTTCATTAAGAAGGGAATTTGGTAAATGCTCACTTTGCATTGAGCAAACATCCTATCAAAAAGTTTGCTTTATTGTTTCATTTAATCTTCACAACCACTTTATAAGGTTTATCTTACTATTACACCTATTTTACAATGGAAAAATAGAGCCATATAAAGGCTCTATTGGGAGCTCTGGTGGCATAGTGCCTAAGGCATTTGACTGCTAACCAGAAGGCTGGCAGTTCAAACCCACCAGCCACTCCTTAGAAGGAAGGTTGGACAATCTACTTCCATAGTGATACCACCTCAGAAACCCAAGGAGGGGTCACTATGAGTCAGATCCAACTCGATGGAGATGAGCTTGGTTTTTGGTTTTTTAAAGGCTAATAGTTGCTCTGGACTGCAGAGTGACTTAAGAAGCAGATCCAAAATTTGAACCAGACAGAGTCTGTGCTTTTAAAGCACCATTTCAAGTTGCCCCCAGTACCAGGAATAAACCAAAATAAGTAAAGAAAATACTTGAAAGTTGCTCTTTGATGGGAATTTTCATATTGGATCCCAAGGATGGAGTACAGAACAATTATATGCACTCCTCACTTACTGACACAGTTAGGTTCCAAAAACCAGGTTGTTATGTGAAAATCGATGTCATACAAAAACTGTAGGATGACCACATCAGATTGCAAAATTGAGGATGACTACATCATTACTTAGGATCTCTGGTAGCATAGTGCCTAAGGCATTTGACTGCTAACCAGAAGGCTGGTAGTTCAAACCTACCAACCACTCCTCGGAAGAAAGATTGGGCAATCTACTTCCGTAGTGATACTGCCTCGGAAACCCAAGGAGGGGTCGCTATGAGTCCGGTCTGACTCAATGGCAAACAACAACAACAACAACATCATTACATAACTGCCAAACTGCATCATTTTATGACTTTCAAACCAGTCAGAATCATAGCCCACCAAAGGGGACACAACTAGCATTAATCTCCCTCAAACCTCCACATTCATTACTGCCAGATATATGTCATTATTGCAAAATATAATCAGATAGATTTGTATACTATGGTTCCAAATGCAAAGTGTCAGATAAGGAGATACTTGGTAAGTGAGGAGTAGACATATATTTCTTAAAAAGTTTAGCCTACAGAGCCTGCATAACTATGTCACATTTGTGGCATATTTGAGGGTAACCACAAGTTGAAAGTCTGTCCTGAAAATTATATTCAGGGACTTTAGGTGGGTCTGTGGTTTGAGCAGTATACAATTAGGGTTTTGAATTGTGGTGAACAAGAAGCACAGTTGTCTAAATTTGGGGTTTGGTTATTTTATTACTTTTTAGAAAAAGGGATGGTGAATTAAAGATTCCAGAGAGATACAGGAATATTTAATATTTCCAGATACCATACTCGCTGGGTAACGTGTGTATTCTTGGTTGTTGCCTTATTTTTAAAGACAGAATTTCATTTGCAGGAAGCAGCACGCATGGATGCTAGAATCAGACAGGCCAGAGTTTGGTTTCTACTTCTGCTTCTTACTAGTGTATAACCTTGGATAACTTAATAACCTCTCTGCATCTCAGTGTCTTCATCTTTAAAACAGCGATGATGAAGATGTACCAGACGGTACTGTTGTAAGAATTAAGTAATATAATGTATACAAATAGCTCAGTATAATTTCTGGAAGAGTAAAAGCTTTCAATATGCTTTAGAACATGTAGTTATTATTTTATCAAGTATTTCTACAAGTTCACATTCCCTTCTTAATCTAGGGAATATGAACTCTAAAGGGTACTGTATTGGACTTCGGGGGATCCGTGAGTCTCCTAAATGATGTCCAAGTGCCTGTGTCTTCCTTATGTGAGTGTTTGGGAAAGAGATACATAGCTTTCATCAGATCCTCAAAGAAACTTTAGAAACACAAAGGTGAAAACACAAAACTCATCAGAGAATTGCATTAAATCAGATCAACCTTTCTTCAGAAGCCTTTGATTACAGACCTAAATTTTCCCCTGAAGGGATCCTTGATAAGTAGGGAGAAACCTGCCTATCTTTTGCCTTAGGAAAGGTGCAATGACTGCATCTTTGCAACTGTGCTGAACCTAAGGGGATATGATTCCGACTCCCTGGAGTAGTGACCTGCAGCCTGCATACCAGACCTACTTTGCCCCACATCCTTGGCACAGTATAACTGCATGCTCAGTGTCCTGACAAAAAAGAAAAACAAACTCACTGCCATCAAGTAGATTCTGACTCATAGCGACCCCTTTTGGGCTTCCAAGGTGGTAAATCTTTACAGAAATAGATTGCCCTGTCTTCCTTCCTCCAAGTGGCTGGTGGGTTTGAACCACCAACCTTCTGGTTGGCCAATAGAGTTTGTTGGAGGGGTATGGAAAGCAAGGGAAGGGATCATAAAGTTAAGATGGCTTTACCACACTGAGCCTTCATAGGTGTTCCAGTAAGTACCCTTGTTTTACATAATACTTTGTAACAGTGCTAACACAGCACTTTAATGTGTGTAAATCACATGGATATTGTATAAATATGCTGATTCACACTCAGTAGGTCTGGAGTAAGGCTGGGATTCTATATGCCTAACAAATTCCCAAGGGACCACACTTGGAATTGCAAGGCTCTAACCTCTTCTTGGAGTACCTGGGTCGTGCAACCAAAAGACTAGAGGTTTGAGTCTAACCAGAGGCACCTTGGATGAAAGGCCTGATGATCTACTTCTGAAAAATCAGCCACTAAAAACCCTAGGAGCAGGAGTCCTTTGAACAGAGAACCAAAAATAGCAAATAAAAACCGACCATTAATACACAAGATGACATAACCGAGAAACCACAGCTATGGACATATCCAAAGTAAAATGAGCTTACAAGATTGT
>NW_006921736.1:50781-57785 GCF_000298275.1 Orycteropus afer afer
AAAAAAAAAAAAAAAAAAAGAGACTAGGAAGAGCAAGGTGTCTTTTTTTCTTCTTCTTCTTTTTATTTTTATTGTGATTTGGGTGAAGATTCACAGAGCAAATTCACTTTCCATACAGCAGTTCACATACACTTTGTCTCATGACATTGACCACAACTTACCACAATGCCACAGCTCCCCTCCCACTTCCTCCCGATAATTACTTCTTCCCTGTGTCCATCCCTCCATGCCCTCATGCCCCCTGAGCTGTCTCCTGGTGCATAAGCAGCCCTTCTTTCTCCTGTGATTGTTCTCTCCAAGGAGTGTACCTACCTCAGGTAAATGTTCAGTTCATATGCCTGTCTTTTGCTTGGCTGGAAGCCACAAGTGTGGGTTCAATTCCAGACCTGATGGGCAGCTAGGGGCCATGGTCTCAGTGGTTCCACCAGGCTCTATTGGACGAGCAAACTTGGTCCCCCCCTGCCTTTTTTTTTTTTCTCCAAATGATTTTGAGTTTTGTTCACACTGTTCTCCCTCTCTATCCAAGATCTCCTACTTAGATCTCCTTCCAAGTGGTTGACATTGGTAGCTGGGCACCATCTAGTTCTTTTGGTTTCCTGGTTGTATAGGCTGCAGATTGAATGGTGCACCAGTCGCTAGGACTGATTGTATCCATGAATTTTTGGTTTTTTTCATTCTTCTTTGCTCTGGATGAGGAGAGACCCATTGTTGGATCTAGATGGCAGCTTGCAAGCTTTTAATATCCCAGTCACTATTCACCAAAGTAGGAAGTAGAATAATGTTTTGTGTAGTATGTTATGCCAATTGAGCTTGATGTCCCCTGCAACTATGGTCCCGAGCCTACACACAGGTTCAACTACTTGTTCCCTCTGGGTAGCTGGCTGTGACCAAGCAGTGACTACCACCTTACCTCTTGTCAGCTCTACTATACACCTGGGAATTCAGATCATACACATAAACTTATAGGACCATTGTCTTCCAATCCTATACATGTTCTTGGGTATACTCCCCACTTCATAGACATACCTACTAGTTCAGCCTGTCCACCAGGGTGTCTTTTTTCATCATGATTTTATCCTATGTCTCACTTAATGTCTGATGGCTCAGAATAGATGATTATTAACTCATATTCATTTTACTCATTGTGTGTCTACTACATGACAGCGGTGTCCAGAACTTCCCAGACATCCTCTCATCATCAGATAGGCCCTATGAGGGAAGTCCTATTACTGTTCCTATTTTTCAGATGAGAATTGAAGCATCTTGTTGACACTCTTGCTTATTACAGCTTGATCCCCCATTGCTTTATAAAATTAACTCCATCTAATTTAATTATAATTATAGTGACCAAATCTCTGAAGAATCTACTACATTCTGCATTTTATTTGTTTATATCATGACAGCCAACTTGGAAAAAGAGAAGTACCAAAATATTTTTTTCTCTAATCCCTGCATGGTTCAGCGAAACAAGTGGCAAGCAATATTGATGCTTCCACTCAAGCCCTACCCTCTTGTTGGTCAGTGCATTTGCCTCCCATCTCAATCACCTGCTCCAGCCACCTCTCTTCTATGCTTCCTCTAAAATGTAGATTTGATCACATAATTGCCTGAACTCTTCTATAACTGACAGTTGCCCTATAAGATAATGTCCAAACTCCTTAAGGTAGGTTACAGTCTTGCTCCAAGCAGCATCTCATCCTGTCATCCCCTTTGTACACTATACTTCTGGAATCCAGAACTCATTTCCCAAATGGGGAAAGATTGTACTCCTGTGTGTCTTTGCATATTTTCTTTCTACTTAATGTCCTTCCTCCCACTAACCCTTCAAGAATCAGCTCCTATCAACTCTTCAGAGAAGACTCAGCCCTACCCTGTGCTCCAGGGCTTCTTCCTCTGTGCTTCTTTAATTAGAATTATATGTGTATCTCTGATGTTGTACTTAATAGTAATCCATTTATATGTCTTCTTATTCACTAGCCTCTCAACTCCTCAAGAGAAAGACATACCTCATCTTTCTATTTCCAGTGCCCAACACAGGATTCAGCACTCAATGAATGGTGTTGAGTAAGTAAATTCACTCAAAATATAAGTAGGTCTGGAATAAGACACCAACTATTTACCTTGTATACAACCAGAGTTCTTTCGTATTCATTCCCAAACCTCTCTGTGTGTTCTAGTTCTAAAATAAGTATCACATATGCCTTGAACTAGAGCTGTATTTTTGCATGGATTTGTGAGTCCCCCAAAAGGGCTGGAGTTAAAGCACATTCATCTTTGTATCTCTCAGCTCACATAGCATCTTCCATATAGAAACCATTCCATAAAGCTTTGAAGACCTGCAATGAACTTAACTAGCTTTTCCTCCCACCACTCTAGGGAAACAATTATCTCCAACATAGAAACAAGGGATCTATCATAATGCTGTTTGATGGTTCATATTCTTACATTCCTATGGCAAGAAACACTTTTAAAACAAATACGTGTACTGTCTAGTCTGATTACAGAGGTCAGTACCCTGACCCAGCTAATTGCAATACAATGAGTATGAGAAGAGTGGGGAGTCATTTTAGAAGGCAGAAGTCATGATTCACAGAAGGAAATATATTTCAATGTGAAATTCCATGCTCATATTCCCACTCTCTTTTTCTTTTGTTGTATCAGGAATGAATTTGTGGGTCAATGTCAGAGCTAGGCTCTCTTAATGACTTCTTTACATAGCTGCCACTGGCTACCTCCAATTACCTCTTTTCTTACTTCACCATTCACCAGCTATCGGTGAAGCACTTTACTAGGTACCTCCAAGGCACATAGAATAGAGTAAATATAGAATCACAGGGCAAGATACAGTACTTTTAAATATTTTCAATATTTAAGAAAAATAATATGCAAACAGCAAGCATGACACCTATAACTGCTTTAGGCTATATTATTTTTAAAATCCAAACTTGCTGGTGGATGCTGAGTCATTAACTCAGATAATGATTTTAATGGTTATGTATTACTAACATTTGCAGCTCTAAAACATTGGTAATTAAAATTAATGCGACTGCTCTTAGGATGAAGACAAATATTAATATGGTCATTGCTCCCTTCACCAACCTCATCACCTTTCACACATTCCACCTCTTCCATGTACTTTAGCCAAGGACTTCAAATCAATTCTTCTTGATTCAGTCATGGCCCAAAAGCAAAACTATAAAAAAACTATAAAAAAACTCAAACTTGTAAACTGTGTGTGAACTAGAATGATAACTGGACTGGGAAAAATTACAGGTTGATACCCTGTTGGAAACTCAATCTCCCTCTTAGAAAATAAGGATGGCATGCATGTTGCATACTAACCAAATCCCTTAACAGGCAGAGTCGGAGACAATGGTGCCCCACCCAAAGACGGCAGTTAACTGCACAGCTTTGAATGTGTGTCATTCTACACAGTCTTAGCAATAATCCAACCTCCTGCATCAGGCTCTTTAAAGGGCAAACTTTCGTCAAAGTCTTCTATGCCAGGGCTTAAAACCACAAGTTTTCTGGTTCCAGTTATCATTCTACTTCACCCAAATTTTAAAAATTCACGTCTGTTCCAATTTCACTTCATTGGCCATGACTGAACTGGTTCAAACCAATTGGAAGTCCTGTTTCAGCCACACTGGCCTTCTTTCAGTATCTTGAATACTTTCTATTCCCATGGCAGTGCTTGGATGTTCTTTCTTCCTGGAATATTCTTATTTCCTGACCCTCATTCATATACTCATATATGATAAATAACTCTTATTTCTCTTGAGGTCCCAGCTCAGTGCCACTTCTTCAAAGAAGCCTTCCCTGACTTCCTGACCAGGTCATATCCTCTGCTCATACATCAAGGACCTTTCCATCAGAGTACTTATGAGAGATGCAGTTTTTATTCTTTTATAATCTTGTTCTCACATTTGCTTATCTGGTGGCTCTACTAGACAACAAATTACCTAGTCTAGTAGGAATACAATTTCTTTTTGTTTACCACTGGCTCCCCAGTGCTTAACAAAGTACAAGGAACATAATAGGCATTCAATAATAATAATAATAAATGTCGAATAAATGAATGAAAAATAAGTTGAAGAGTCAGGAAAAATGATATTCCTATAACAATTATTATAATATTAGCATTTGAAAATGAGTCTATGTTAACAAATAGATATGAAAAAGACTGAAGTGAATGGAAAGAAAAAGTTGTGGAACAGGGTTGCTGGAGCAGAATTTCCAATGAATATATTTAATGATGCAGCTTCAATTTGGTTTCTGAAAACATGAAGAATAGTAGACAAGATAATGTATATACAAAGAAAATCAATGGATAAATTATAAGAACCTTCCATATGAGCTGCAATTGTAAGAAAAGTATGGACCACAGACCTTTTTTCAAACTGCAAAGAAAAGGAAGTAGTGACACAGAGCAAAACACCTTCACATATATGAACAATCCTGTTGGAATGAGTCTGAAAGACACATGAGACAATAACTATTTTGGGAATCAGTCCATCAGAACTTTAATTGAATCTTCCCTGGAGATTTCATCAATGTGAACTATGAAGTAAGCATGAAAATTATGTATGTAAGACTGAAGTGAGGGTGTGGATGTGTGAAAATGAAAAATTCTGATTACTACATTTGTCAGAAGTTGGAATGCTATGCCAGTTGGTGATCTGCCTTAAGCTCCTCTCTCTGAGAGCTCATGTTGCAAAAATGCCAGTTGTTCAGTTTGATACCACCATTTGTTTTTGGGGACCACCTATAGTTGGGTCACAGACTCAGCTCTGTATTGAAAGAAGTAGGGAAATGGATTCTTATTTAGCTTCAAACAAGCCCACAGACCATCATATGATATGCATGACCAGATGGGACACTTTGGTCAACAAAAAAACTCTCCTTTATGAAAGTTGGTAGAAAACTCTTGGCCAGGGTTGGTGTGGATGTTTTCCAAATGTGATTTCTAAAGTTTCCAGGAACTTGGCAAAAAGGAATTTGATTCTCTTAGCAATTACAGAGCCTCATGAAAGAATAGGCTTTAGAAACTGGGCTTGGACTCTGAGGATTAAAATGCTCTAACAGGAAGCAATTCAGAGGATTGCCAAGATGTGAAGTCCTAAGGCTCACAAGAACAGATTCTTGTTCTGGTAGGACAAACTGACTTGTTTTCTCAATCTACTCTCATAAATTCCTGGTACCATGTGCCTTTCTTGATCTGTAAGTAGTAGGCTCCTCTGCAATATCATTCTTTTTTTTTTTTTTTAGGAGTCACATTGGAATTTTAATTCAGAGAATCTGCTCTTTAAGATTTTCCATGACAAAGCAAGGACATAAATTCTTTGTGTGTGTGTGTGTGTGTGTGTGTCTGATTTTTCTCTTAGCTTTCCCTTTTCTGATTTCTATTCTGGTCTCTTCAGCCCTTTTAGGCAGAAACAAAAGTATCCAATGATGAGTTGGATAGAGTTGTTAGGGACTGAATGAGTGACTGCCATTCCCTCCCCTGCCCCAGGATTACGTTCTGAAAGAGAAGCCTGGGCAGGGCAAAGCCCAACCCCAGATGGCACATGTATTGTATGTGCCCTCATTCATTCCAGCAGTGCCCACACCAGGCATTAATATCAATCATACTGCTTCTTCCCATGAACCTATACATGGCCACAGAATCCTTAACATAGGCTCTAGGCACCTGCTAGCAGCCACTCACTGATTGGAGTTGCTAGGCAAATTTATTGTCCTGGTTTAACTTAGGAAATGCAGTACTAATGGTGAAATATCAGAACTGGTGGTTGAAGTCCCAGGGCATCCTGAATAGGAGTCCCAGGGAGACAGAACCTCAGGCTCTTCACCAGCACCTTAAAGGGAAGATGGGGTCCTTTCAGGTGATCCCAGTCCTGGGGTAGATGAGGTGGGAGAATAGGGGTAGAGGCTACTAAGGATCCCAGTAAAGAACAGGAGGAATCAGCTGTGAGAGTTGAGAAGTGGGAGCGATGGGTGCAAAAACTGATGGGTTAGACCAGGGGGTGGTTCTGGCTAAGGACCTTTCCTTGCCACTAAATGGCCGCATAGGCTAGGACCTGTGAGGGCCCGTGGTTGAGGAGCGGGAAGAGGAAGGAAGGAGAGGGCCTCTGCTCTGGCTGCTTCCTCCTCTCTTCTAGGTCTTTTTTTTTTTTTTTTTTTTAAATATACAAAACTAAAGTGACATGGGTAATACATTTTTTTCTTTTTTTCTGAAGTGTTTCCTCCTCTGCCCTCCCATCCCAGGCAACCAACAAAGAAAGTTTCTCTACATATATAAACTTTTCCTTGACCCTCCACAACAACAAACCAATACTATATTTGTCCTTCTGTGATTGACTTATTTCACTCAGCATAATGTCCTCCAAGTTCATCCATATTATGCAGTGTTTTGCACACTTGACATTATTCTTTAGTGCTGCATAGCATTCTATTATGCATATGTATGATAGTTTGGTCATCCACTCTTCCGCTATAAATCTTAGAGATAAGTCCTTGCCAGATATGTAATTATCGGCAAATATGATTTTTTTGCTGTCATTTTTGTTACGTGGTTTCTCATGGTGTTGATTTCTTTGTTCCATATAATTTTCCATGCTGAGCTCATTTTATTTATGAATCATGTTATCACTTCCTTTGCTGCTATTGTTTTAGTATTTGCTGAATATTTATGCTGGTCCTCTTTTTTGATATGAAGGTTTATCATTTTTCTTTGAGGCTACCCTGTTTTTTGTAGTTTTCTTCCCAAGTTTAGAACAGTCCATTCTATCTTGTAGTTGTCTTGACTTCCCTACCATCTAGAAGTTCTATAAGGACACAGTTTTTCCTTTCTTTTTCGTTTGTAGTTGTCCTCATTTGTCAATTGATGTCTCTGGTTCCCTCTTTACAATTTTGTAGGCTTATTTACTTTGGATACTTCCATAGCTGGGTTGGTTTCTGGGTTATATCATCATGTGTGTTAATGGTTAGTTGTTGTTGGCTGTTGT
>NW_006921736.1:57990-102935 GCF_000298275.1 Orycteropus afer afer
CCTACTTCCGTAGTGATACTGCCTCGGAAACCCAAGGAGGGGTCGCTATGAGTCGGGGCCGACTCGATGGCAAATAACAACAACAACAACAACATCGTGGTAAGCATTTTTCCAGTTCTTTAAACGATTAAACATAGAATTACCACATGAGCCACTCTTAGGTATATACCCAAAATGCTTGAAAGCAGGGACTTGAAAAGATACATGTGCACCAATGTTCATTGCAGCATAATTCACAATAGCCATAAGACAGAAATGACCAAAAAGTCCATCAGCAGATGAATGGATAAATTAAATGTGGTACATACATACAATAGAATATTCCTCAGCCATAAAGAAAAATGAAGTCCCAATACATGTTATGACATGGAAGAACTTTGAAAACATGCTGAGTGAAATAAGTCAAACACAAAAGGACAAATATTGTATATCTAGAATAGGCAAATGCATAGAGACAAAAGTTTATTAGTGGTTACCAGGGACTATGAGGAGGGAGAAATGAAGATTTATTTTTCAAGGAGTACTGAGTTTCTGTTTAGTGTGATAAAAAAAAAACAACATTTGAAAATAGATAGTGATGATATTTACATAACACAATGAATGTAATTAATGCCACCGAATTTTACAGTTAAAATGGTTAAAATGAAAAAAAAAAAAAAGGAGAAACAAATGACCACTTTTACTATAATAAAACAAAACAAAAAACCAGAAGGATTAGAGTCTGATCAAGCTATAATCTGACAGACAATATATCAAATATATTTAAAATCATTAAAGGTTACCAAAGAAACAGAAACCAAAAAGAAAGAACACAGTGCCTCAAATAAACAAAAGCATATTTAAAAAATAACCCAGTAGAAAGACAAAGGAGTAGGTTCCTAGAGATCTGGAGAGGATGGTGGGTAGGAGAACAGAAAGCCATCTGGTCTTACAAAAATTTATCTCTGTTTCCCAGTGGTCATGTTTTAGTTTTAAGGCATTAGGGAACACAATACACTTGTTGGTATATGGCACTGTGTTTAAATATTGATGCTCTTTTCTCCAAATAACTTGAACAGTTGTATTTCTTTGGCTATTAGCAATGAGTTCTATAATTAGAGTACTGTAATGGATCCTGGGTCAGAAGTCCAAAAAAGAGTAACCAAGTGTCTTGGCTACTTAGTCCCTTATGCTTTGGGCATTATATACCACTGATGGTTCTCTGCCACCCCTTATAATGGTTCACTTTACCTCAGCTCTGAATACCACTGGCTGAATCAAATCTATCCCTTTGTTGCTACTTTGCAACCAGAATTTTCAAGTTTAACAAAATCCCCAGGTAATTCTTATAACACGCCCCCATTCTTACATACACATCTTACTAAAATGTAAATTTTGATTCAGTGTATCTGGGATGGAAATGCAAATTCTCAGCAGGGTGTCAAAGCAGAATGAACAAATTGGAAGCCCTGCATTGAACTCAAAATAAATAAATAAGGCATGTATGGTGCTCTACTTTTCATTGGTTTTCTCTTTTAGTTGTTAGTACAAAGTTTCCCATGTTGGGGATGTATTATTCAGATTTCTTTAAATATTTTCATATTTCTGCAATTAACAGAATTCTTCAGTGACAGTGATCTGTGTATAGTGATTTAAAATCCTTTCTGGCTATTCAGATCTTTGTCACATATTTCAAGAGGTCTGACTATTTAACTTTCTTTTGAACTGTGAATGCTATTGCTTTATTTATTACTCTCTCAGTTCTGGCAAAGTCATTCAGGTCATTTACTTTCTGCCCCACTTTTTAAAAAATGGCTATTCTTTATGAAATTTATGGTTGCTTGTGAATGAATGCCATGTATTTTTCCCTTAGAGAAAAACCTACACATCCCAAATGTTAATTATTGGACAAATTGAAGATGACCCATAAACAGAGTTCTCAGCATTTTCACTTTATTTTTTTGAGCAATATCCCAACAAAAATTCAAATAAACAGCTCACCAGAGCCATTTTCTACGGGAAAAAAAATCTTTTCTCTCTCTTCCAAAGATGCTAAATTCCCCGAGGCATAACTGAAACGTTTTTATTAGATACTTGATGATTCTCTTATAATACAAGCACAGAAACTAATTGTGTGCTAATAACAACATTTACGAAGTTGCCAACCTTGCAGTCTGTAGCCAGACTTGGTGAAGAACACATTTCCCTGAGGTGGAGGTGAGGTGGGGCATTTAGAAAGCATTTGGAAACTTTCTTGGGCATAAGATATTAGAAATCACCAAGCTTTCTACTCAGAACTAAGGCCTTTCTTAATCCAACAAGAATCAGTCCTCTTCAGTCAGAGAAGGACCTGGGTCCTCATGAATCATTTCCTTTGTTGGGGCTGTGAATACATGTGCTGGGGCTACTGCACTGAGAATGTAAACTAGGGAACATCTACATAGCTATGTTAAAATACAGTGGTTTTGATTCTTCCTTTAAAAATAACTTTCAGAATGGTAGAGTAAATATTCCTGAAAATTCACTCTCTATAAATGTAATGAAAATACTGGCAAATGAAGTCAAAATAAAAATTTTAAGACTTCTAGTGACTAACCAAGGCTTCAACAAAATGAAATGGTTGACTTTTGTTAAGAACAGTGAGCCTGTGGCATTCTAACTTATATTGTTCCATCTTGCCCAGTTTTATGGGAGCCTTGAAGACCAACAGTCTCCTAAGTACAGGAGTATATTTTTTAAAAGCCTACTATATTACTGGGTTCTATACCAAAAACAAAAGGAAACCTACTGCCATCAAGTGATTCCAACTCATAGTGACCCCCTTTGGGTTTCCAAGGAGGTAAATCTTTACAGAAATAGATTGCTTTCTTTTCCTTCTGGGGAGTGGCTGGTGGTTTGAACCATCAACCTTCTGGTTAGCAGTCAAATGCCTTAGACACTGTACCACCAGAGCTATAAGGCCACACAAATGGGTATGGCTGTTTGCATGTCAGAATGTTGTTGTTGTTGTGTGCCGTTGAGTCGGACCCGACTCATAGTGACCCTTTACATTCGGTGCAGGCAAAAACTGAAGGCTAAGGCAGAGTTTTATTAGTTTTAAAGGCATGCCTAATAAGCACACAAGAAGCTCTGGTAGCATAGTGCCTAAGGCACTTGACTGCTAACCAGAAGGCTGGCAGTTCAAACCCACCAGCCACTCCTTGGAAGGAAGGTTGGGCAATCCTACTTCTGTAGTGATACTGCCTCGGAAACCCAAGGAGGGGTTGCTATGAGTCGGGGCTGACTCGACAGCACATAACAACAATAACAACAATAAGCACACACAGACACTTGGCAAATGTTGGGAGACTAATACGTTCAAGAATTAAAGACAATCTGGATTCAATCATTAACTCACTACTAAAGTAAACTAAGCTGAGATTTCAAAGGTTACACAAAACAAAGAATATAAACCTTATAAAATAAGTTCAGGAAAAAAACATGACACAAATAGGCACAACACAAACAACAAACAGCAGCAACAACAAATCCTGAAAGAGAGAATCTGATTTCCAGAGGTGACTGGTTACATTATTAAAAATCTGTATGATATTGGCAGAATGACAAATACTTAGACCAATGAAATGGAGATGAGAACCCAGAAGTAAATTCACCCACCTATGGACAGCTGATCTTTGACAAAGGGCCGAAACCCATTAAATGGGGAGGAGATAGTCTCTTTAACAAATGGTGCTGGCAAAACTGGACATCTATTTGCAGAAAAATGAAACAGGACCCATATCTCACATCATATGCAAAAACTAACTCAAGATTCATCAAAGACCTAAATGTAAAACCCCAAACCAGACAGATCATCAAAGGAAAAATAAGGTCAAACTTAGAGGCCTTAATACATGGCATAAACATACTATCAAATATATTAAATATAACTAAAAATGCATAAACAGCAGAAAACAAACTAGATGACTAGGACCTCCTAAAAATTAAACATTTATGTGCAACAAAAGACTTGGTCAAAAGAGTAAAAAGAGAACCTATAGATGGGGAGAGGGGAATGGCAACGATGTATGTAAACACGGGACTAATCTCCAAACTTTATTGAAAACTTCAACACCTCAACAGCAACAACAACAAAAAAAGACAAGCAATCCGATTAAAAAGTGGGCAGAGGATATGAACACACACTTCCCCAAAGATGACATTCAGGTGGCTAACAAACACATGAAGAAATGTTCCTGATCATTAGCCATTAGGGATCAAGAGAACAATGAGATATCACCTCATCCCAGCATTAACAGCAACGTTAAAAAAAAAAAAAAAAAATACAGAAAACAACAAATAATTGTGTGGGTGTGGAGAGACTCAAACACTCATCACTGCTGGTAGGGCTATAAAATGGTATAAAATGGTACAACCACTGTGGAAAGCAGTATGGCAGTATGGCAGAAGAAGTTGGAAATAGAAACATCATATGATCCAGCAATCCCACTGGTAGGTATATAACCTAGAAAAATAAGAGCCGTGACATGAACAGATATATGCACACACATGTTCATCATAGCTTTATTCACAATAGCAAAGATGGAAACAACCTAAGTGCTTGTCAACCTAAGTGGATGAATGGATAAACAAACTATGGTACGTACGCACGATGGAATATTACAGAACATTAAAAAATAACAATGAATCTGAAAACACTTCATAACATGATGAACCTAGAAAGCATTACACTAAGTAAAATTAGTCAATCACAAAAGTGCAATTACTGTATGAGACCACTACTATAAAAAGTTAAGAATAGGTTTACACACAGAAAAAAAATTAAGCTGGTATTAAGCCAAATTAGACTCTTATAAGTTAAGATGTTAAATGTAATTCCCAGGGTAGCTACTAAAAATATATATGGAGTAAAAGAAACAAGGAAATTAAGATGGTGTTCAAATAATTTCTTTTAGAAGGATCAGCACAAGGTTGGTCCTTATGAGGCAGAGGTTAAAGATGTCCCAAATGTCCATTTTTTCCAAACTGCGGTACCACCCCACCATCTTTAACATCAAGGGAGAACCTCCTCCCTTCAGTACTGTCCCTGCTGTTTTAAGGTTCCTTCTGTATTTCACTATAACATCTTACTGAACTCACAAACTGCCAAGGAAATGGCTCATATAGTGGTGGAGCCTGAGAGGCTAACAAGTCCCAAGCCCATGGGCAGGTCCGAAGGATTCACCTTACTGCATGGTTGCAGGGGCTGTTGAATCCAAATCAACAGGTCAGATGGCAAGCTGTTGTCTCAAATCCAGGGGTGAGATGATGAGGAAACAAATATAGGATCCAGAGCGAGACAGAGAACTTCCCCAGCACATTCACATATATGCCTTCAAGGAAATTGAGGGTAGTGACTTGAGTCATACCCTCCAGCAAGGTGGAACTCAAGATACATCCCAAACTAAACAGGCAGAGACACTAGGATTTATAATACATCATAAAATGGAGTACTATGAGAGCTCTGGTGCCATAGTGTCTAAGCAGCCATTTATTTGACAGCTAACCAGAGGCTGGCAGTTCAAACCCAGCTATTCCTCAGAAGGAAGATTGGGAAATCTACTTCCGTAGAAGTAACCCAAGGAGGGGTCACTATGGTCAGATCCAACTCCACAGCAGTGAGTTTGTGGGTTTTTTTTGGATTGCTAGAAAGTCCATATTAAGCAATTTACTACACAGCAGATGGTATACTACAAAGTATCTGCTAAAAGGGCAAGGAGGCCACATTTTCTGACCTCCTCTAACCACACAAGAGGAAGACAGAATCACTATCTGTAGCCCAAGGCCCATTCCTGCAAGGCCAGACATGCTGCCTCCCTCCAGCCCTT
Source organism: Orycteropus afer afer (assembly GCF_000298275.1). Lineage (NCBI taxonomy): Eukaryota > Metazoa > Chordata > Mammalia > Tubulidentata > Orycteropodidae > Orycteropus > Orycteropus afer. The sequence goes on from NW_006921736.1 coordinate 63,837, forward strand.
ACACCAACCATTCCTCCCGCAGCACCCAAAACCTATCTGCCAGGTTTGATAATTCACTGCAGTGGCCACACAGAACTCACAGATTATGGGGTTTATTAGGGAAGTACCAAGCTACAATTCAAGTTCAGGAACAACATTCAGCCTCTCTCCCAGCTCGCAATCTCTCACCCAACAGTCTCTCTCCCAGCAATGCGTGTCTCGGTATCTCTTTCTCAGCAGCGTGTGTCTCTCGCTGTCTCTTTCTCAGCAGTGCATGTCTCTCGGTGTCTCTTTATCTCAGCAACATGTCTTCCTCAGCCAGAGGTCAGAGAGAGAGACTTCTGCCTCTAGGAGGCCTCCTTTTGAACCCAGCAGAGTGGCCAAACCAAACAATCATAACATCAGAATTCTAAGCACCTGAGAGAGAGCAGGAACCTCCCAGAACATTGCTTTGTGTTGCGCCCAACAGAAATACCCCAGGTGGATAACTTTAGCAATCAGGAGCTCCTCAGTTTACAGCAAATTCCACCACAGAATTTACAAAGACTTAGGGCTGGAAAAGCCATACCAGGTAATTTACTACACCGCAGTATCTATTCAACACAAAATAAGGCAATAATGGAGAAACAGAGAAACAACAAATACATTAAGACATATATAATAAAATAAATAGCAAAATTACAGATGTAAATTTCATCTCATCAGTAATTTGATTAAATGGAACCATTTAAATGTTTAAACACTCCAATGAAAAATAAGGTACTAAAATCATATAAAATAATTAATACTGAAGTACATATAACAGAACATTATACCAAAAAATAAACAAACAAACTCACTGCCATTGAGTCGGTTCCGACACATAGCAACCCCTCCTTGGGTTTCCAAGGCAGTATCTCTACAGAAGTATATTGCCTAAGGGGCCGGAGTGCTTGGAGGGATGAACACAGGGAAGAGATAACTATTGGGAGGAAGTGGGAGGGGAGCTGTTGCATTGTGGTAAATTGTACTCAAAGTCATGAGACAACATTTGTGTGAACTGCTGTATGGAAAGTGAATTTGCTCTGTAAATTTTCACCCAAATCACAATTAAAAGAAAAAAAAAAAGTGTATGTGAACTGCTGTATGAAAAGTGAATTTGCTCTGTAGACTTTCACCCAAATCACAATTTAAAAAAAAAAAAAAGAGTATATTGCCCAGTCTTCCTTCCAAGGAGTGGCTGGTGGGTTTGAACTGCCAGCCTTCTGATTAGCAGTCAAATGCCTTTGGCACTACGCTCCCAGACTTTACTTTCTTGTGGTCTCTGTTTGGTTTTGGTATTACCTTAATATTGACCTCATAAAATGATTGGGAAGTTATCCCTCTTCTTTCATTTTCTGAAAGACTTTATGAAGAATTGGTGATATTCTTCCTTAAATGTTTGGTATATTTCACAAATGAACCCATCTGGGCCTGAACTTCTCTTTGTGGAAATTTGTTATTACTAATTTAAGCTTTCATTATATCTCATACATTTTAGTATGTTGTTGTTGTTTTACTTTCCTTTATTTCAATGTATTTTATAGTTTCTCCTCTTACCAATTGGCTATTTAGAAGTGTGTTGTTTACTTTTCACATATTGATGAATTGCCCTCATTTCCATCTGTTGTCAATTCTAATTTAATTCCATTGTAGTCAGAGAACTTATTTTATATGGTTTGAGAACCTTTTAATTTATTCATCTTTGTCTTATGGCTTAACATATTATTCATTCTGGAGAATGTTCTACATGTACTTCAGTATTGAGTATAGGGCGAGTATTCTATAGATGTCTGTTGGGTACAGTTGGTTTATAGTATTGTTCAAGTCTTCTTTTTCCTTTTTGATCTTCTGCATAGTTTTCTATACAATATTGAAAATCCTCAACCCAATATGAGCAAACTGAAACATGCTGAAACATATAAAAAAGGATTATATACCACATCCAAGTATGATTCATCTCAGGTATGTGAGGGTGGTCCAACACATAAAAGTCAATCAATATAATACACCATGTAACAAAATAAAGTATAAAAACTGAACGAAGATTTGAACAGATGCAGAAAAAGCATTCGGTAAAATGCTTTTACTTCTAAAAGTCTGAATGCTTTCCTCCTAATATCAGTAAAAAGAAAAGGATGTCTGCTCTAGTCACCTTTATTCAACAATGAACTGGAAGATCTAGTCATTCCAATTAAACAAGAAAAAAGTAAAAGCATCCAGATGAAAAAGTAAAACTATATCTACAGATGTCACAGTCTTGTATGTAGAAAAGCCTAAGGCATCCACTAAAAAGCTATGGTTGTTGTTGTTAGGTGCTGTTGGGTCAGCTCCAACTCATAGTGACCCTTTGCACAACAGAATGAAATACTACCTGGTCCTGCACCATCCTCACAATCCTAGCTATGCTTGAGGCCATTGCTGCAGCCAGTGTCAATCTATGTCATTGAGGGTCTTCCTCTTTTTCACTGACTCTCTACTTTATCAAGAATGATATCATTCTCCGGGGACTGCTCCCTTCTGACAATATGACCACAGTACATGAGACGAAGCCTGGCCATTCTTGCTTCTAAGGAGCATTCTTGCTGTACTTCTTCCAGGACAGATTTGTTAGTTCTTCTGGCAGCCCATGGTATTTTCACATCATATTTCAAAGGCATTAATTCTTCTTCATCTGCCTTATTCATTGTCTACCTTTCACATGCATATGAGGCTATTGAAAACACCATGGCTTGGGCAGGCACACCTTTGTCTTCAAGTTGACATCTTTGCTCTTTAATAATGTAAAGAGGTCTTTTGCAGCAGATTTACTCAGTGCAATACAACATCTGATTTCTTCACTGCTGCTTCCATGAATGTTGATTGTAGATCCAAGTAAAATGAAATCCTGGACAACTTCAATCTTTTCTCCATTAATCATGATGTTGTTTATTGGTCCACTTGTGAGAATTTGTTTTCTTTATGTCGATGTGTAATCCATACTGAAAACTGTAGTCTTTGATCTTCATCAGTTAAGTGCTTCAAGTCCTCTTCACTTTCAGCAAGCAAGGCTGTGTAATTTGCCTATCACAGGTTGTTAATAAATCTTCCCCCAATCCTGATGCCATGTTCTTCTTCATACAGTCCACCCTCTCAGATTATTTGCTTGGCATACAGATTGAATAAGTATGGTAAAAGGACACAACCCTGATGCACACCCTTCCTGATTTTAAAGCATGCACTATCCCCTTGATGTTTGAACAACATCCTTTGGTCTACTAAGTACAAGTTCCTCATGAGAACAATTAAGCATTCTGAAATTCCCATTCTTTGCAATGTTATCCATAATTTGTTATAATCCACATAGTCAAATGCCTTTGCATAGTCAATAAAACACAGGTGAACATCTTTCTGGTACTCTTTGCTTTCAACCAAGATCCATCTGACATCAGCAATGATATCCCTCATTCCATGTCCTCCCCTGAATACAGCTTGCACTTCAGCCAGTTCCCTGTCAATATACTGCTGTGATCATTTTTTAATTATCTTCAACAAAATTTTATTTGTTTGTGATATTAATTATAGTCTTCAATAATTTCGACATTCTGTTGGATCACCTTTCTTTGAAATGGGCACAATATGGATCTCTTCCAGTTAGAATTAAATGAGTTCAGCATAGTTACTGGATATAAAATCAGTATAAAACAGTCAATTATATTTGTACATAGTAGCAATGAAACATCCAAAAATGAAAGCAAGAAAACAGTATCCAAAATAATAAAATATTTAGGAATAAATTTAATAAAAGGAGTACAATCCTTATACTCTGAAAGCTACCATTGTTGAAAGGAATTAAAGAAGTCCCAAATAAATGAGAAGGCATTTCATGTTTATGAATCAGAACACCTAATATTATTAAGATGATAAGACTTACCAAATTGATCTACTAATTCAACCTAATCACTATAAAAATTTCAGCTTCAATTTTTGCCAAAATGGACAAGCTGATTCCAAAATTTATATGGAAATGCAAGGCACCCAGAATAGCCAAAACAATCTTTTGGGAAATATAAAACAATTTTTTTGGAGTGACAAAAATTTTCTTGAATCAAATGGTGGTGATGGTTGTACAAGTCTGTGAATATACTAAAAACCAATGAGTAGCACACTTTATAAAAGTGAATTTTATACCATGTGAATTATATCTCACTAAAACTGTTTTAAACAGCTGTGGAGATAATGTCAATATACTGATAGTATGGAGCTTAGTTTGTCATCCTCCTACTACTTTCACACTAAGTGATGTTGGAGTGTTTATGTTCTCTTTTGAGTTTCTGATGCAAAATTATTATCTAGAAAATAATACTCAGTGTCTGAGTTGAGAGTAATTAGTCATTGCAGAAGTGGGTTTTTCTAAGAATTTTCAGTTTAGCCATGATTAGAAACATTCTCCAGGTGTGACCAATTCTTAACTTGTAAATGTTCTTCACTGAAACAATTATTTTAGGCATCTTTATGAAATTTATAAGAAGTGTTACTTTGCAAAGTTTTCAATGTCTAATATAAGCTTATCAATGGGAGGTCAGAATTATCAGAAGCAGCCTAGATATCAAAGTTTCTCACACCACTGTTTACATCAAGGAAGCACACTCAAGCATCTTCCCTATTCTTCTATGCCAGATGTTGGTCTTTGCAGAATCAAATCATTTGGACTCCTAAATTATGGATCACTGATTTTCAAAACATTATGTTAATAAGCTTCAGAGTGTAGGTCATGAAATAAATATTCCATGAATGGATAGTTGCAGGCCTAGGTCTCTATCTTTCATTACAGATTCCACTTCCTTGTGTTCTTCTTTTTTTACCTAGATTTGTTAGACAGAAAGAAAAAAGCCAAATGTTATTTGAAGAAACCAGTTATCAGACATTTAATGATTTTTTTCAAGTTGTCTATGTCTTTTTGAGAGAATAGTAAAGGAAAACGTTTTTGCATAGAAAGGTTTGTGCTAGAGATAAGCCAGTACTCAGGAGACTGATAATTCATTTTAGCTCCTGATTATTAGAAAAGATATCAGCCCTGAGATAACTCCCTCAAGCTGCCTCTCAAACAAATGAACAAGGCACCAGGAGGAGAGACTCCTCACACTGAGTACCCCTCTTGTAAGACATGACATTGTCTGGGAGGCATACCCAGCTGTATCAGTTGAGGTTAGTGCTGTCCTACATTCCTTGAGGAAAGAGGACCAAGGAACAATGTCAACTAAAAGAACATTCCCTTATGCTACAATGAATGGGACACAAACTAACAAGTGAAAATATTTAAAGGCATGACCCAGAAGATGGAAGAGCTGGTAAAGAAAGTTTTCCAGGAAACGTATGTGTAATTACTCATAAAACTAAGAAACTGCTTAGTTGCCATTTGCTGAACACTTTCTATATCCTAGGTCTTCATACATCTTATGTGGTAGATGCCATAAATTCTTACATGGTAGGTGCCATTATCTCTATTTTCAATGATAAAGAAATTGAAATTTAGGGAGATTTAATAACTAATTCAACGTTACCATATTGTAAGGTCTTTCTTGTATTTCCACCAAGATATGAGACTGCAAAGCTTATGCACTTCACTTTAATCCTACATTGGCTCTCAATACTGAAAACAAGTCTCATATAGTGAAGAACTCTACCAGAAAAACAAAGGCAGAATTTTTTTTTGGTATGTATCCAAATAACTATCAATGTCATGTACAAGATATTTTCATTCTATGCACATATGTATGTAGGGACCATAACAACAATGTGCTTGAAACATAGTTTCTAAAAGATTATGCTTTGCTTGAAAGGAAAAATGACTCCAGTGAGGAGCCAGGGGAGGATATTATACTTCATCACATTAATTATTGTGAGATAGCACTTTAGTTGGGCTTTACCCTAAGGATCTCTTATGTATAGGTGTATTATCAGATATCTGACAACTATTTTGAATGAGAGAAAAAATTAATTATATTTCTGGACTATAATGTTTTCACATACAAATGCTCATTTGGATTATTGGTATAATACGCACAACTTTTTTAGTTACCACTTCAAAGACAGCTCTTCTCTTAGCATTTTAAAGATGGAAACTAAAAAGGTATTGGCAGGTTTATAACGAGTTCTCATGTAGAATAACTTTTGTTGTTGTTGCTAGGTGCCATCAAAGAGGCTCTGACTCATAGAGATTTTACGTGTAACACAAAGAAACATTACCCATCCCTGTGCCGTCTTCACTAACTTTGCTATGTTTGAGTCCTTTGTTGCAGCCACGGTGTCAATCCATCTCAATGAGGGTGTCCTTTTTTGCTGACCCTCTATTTTACTGAGCATGACGTCCTTCTCCAAGGACTGGTCCCTCTTGATAACATGTTCAAGTATGTGAAACAAAGTCTCACCATCCTGGCTTCTAAGGAGCCCTCTGGCTATACTTTTTCCAAGATAGATTTATTTATTCTTCTGCAGTCCAGGGTATATTTAATATTCCTCGCCAACACCACAATTTGAATGCATCAATTCTTCTTCAGTCTTCCTTTTTCATTGTTCAGCTTCCTCATGCATATGGGGTGACTTGAAAAACCATGGCTTTGGTCAGGCACATCTTAGTCACCAAAGTAACATCTTTGCTTTTTAACACTTTAAGGAGGTCTTTTGCAGCAGATTTGCCCAATGCTATATGGCATTAGATTTCTTGACTGCTATTTCTATGGGAGCACTCTGGTGTAGCACTGAGGTTAAAGCATTGGGCTGCTAATGAAAAGGTCAGTGCTTTGAACCCACCAGCCTCTCCATGGAAGAAAGATGAGGCAGTTTGCTTTTATAAAGATTTACAGTCTTGGAAACACTATGGGGCAGTTCTCCTCTATCCTATAGATTTGCTATGAGTTGGAATTGACTCAAGGGCAGTGGTTTACTTCCATGAGGATTGACTGTTGATCCAAGAAGTATAAAATTCTTGAAAATTTCGAATTTCTATGCCATTTATCATAATGTTGTTTACTGCTCCAGTTGTAAGGATTTTCATTTTCTTTATGTAGAAGTGTAATCCATATTGAAGGCTATCGTCTTTCACCTTCATCAGTAAGTTCTTCAAGTCTTCACATTTAGCAAATGACTATTTGCATATCTCAGGTTATTAATGAGTCTTCCTCCAATCTTGATGCCATATTCTTGATATGGGCCCACTTCTTGGATTATTTTTTCAGCTTATAGATTGAGTAAATAAGGTAAAAAAACTCAATCCTGCCACACAACTTTTCCAATTTTAAGCCACACAATATGCCCTTGTTCTGTCTGAACAAGTGCCTCTTGGTCTATGTATAGGTTCTGCATGAGTACAACGAAGTGTTTGGGAATTTTCATTCTTTGCTATGTTATCCATAACTTATTATGATCCATAGAGTTGAATGCCTTTGTATAACCACTAAAACACAGGTAAACATCTTTCTGGCATTCTCTGCTTTTGACCAAGATCTATCTGATATCAGCAATGATATTCTTCATTCCATATCCTCTTCTGGATCTGCCTTGACCTTCTCTCAGTTTCCTATTGATGTCCATTAATAATTGGAACATGGAATGCACAAAATGGCAATCGTGGAAAATTTAAAATTGTGAAAAAAGAAGTAGAATGCTTGAAGATTGATATTGAAGCATTACTGAGTTAAAATGGACTGGTAATGGCCATTTTGAATGTGACCATCATATAGTCTATTATGTTAGGATGACAAGTTGAAGGGGAATGGCATTCATCATTAAATATATATATATATATATATATATATATATTATTTATATATATATATATATATATATATATATATAAAGGTAAATACTCAAGTGCAATATTGTCAGTGATAGGCTAGAATTACAAGGAAAACCATTATGTGACTATTATTCTCATTTATGTACCAACCACGAATGCCAAAGATGAAGAAATTGATGTTTACAAACTGCTACAGTCTGAAATTAATCATATATGCAGTCAAGATGTATTGATAATTAAGTTGGAAACAAATAAGAGGGATCAGTAGTTTTAAAATATAGCCATGGTGATAGAAATGATGCTAGAGAGTTCATGATAAAATTTTATGAGACCAATGACTTATTCATCAACAACACAAACAACGACTACACCTGTGGACTTCGCTGAATGGTTTACACAGGAATCAAGTCGAGTACTGTGGAAAGAGATGATGGAGAAGCTCAATATTATCAGTCAAGACAAAGCCAGGGGCTGACTGTGGAGTAGACTGTCAATTGCTCATATGCAAGTTCAAGTTGCTGAAGAAAATCAAAGCAAGCTCATGAGAGCCAAAGTATAACCTTGAATGCATTCTTCCTGAATTTAGTGACCATCTAGAAAACAGATTCAATACACTAAACACTAAAGACCGAAGACCAGGAGAGTTGTGGGATGACACAAAGGACATTACACATAAAGAAAGTAAAGAGGAGAATAACCACTGAAGGCTAATTAAATGGCTGATGATTTTTATGTCACCATTTTTGCTTTTCTCCACCCCAATTCCTAATCTGTGTAAACAAAAAAATTTTTAGTCCAGACACAGGCCTGAAAAGATGGATAGTAATTTGTGTTGAAGCACAGAACAAAAACACTAGGTGTGTCTTCCTTGAAACCCTCTGTAGCTTGAAAAACATCCCATGTATACGGCAGAAGGAATCTAGCTTTTATCTGACAGGCTGTTGAAGAAGGTTGACCTCTGGCTTCCTTTACATTGCTGGAACTTAACTTTTCATGTAAGTAAGTGTCCAGAATAATTTTTTTCCCCATGCAAATTTCCTTGTCAAAACTACAAACGAACATTTGATCAAAGGTCAGCCCTCCTTTGCATTCCTGTTTGATAAAGAAATTTCTATTTCATCTTTGGTTGTCATGGGCAGTTTGGGAAAACGTTGCCTGACAGAGAAATTACAGATGCATTCTTCCTTTGTCCTCTTTAAAGTTTTTCTACCTCCTACCTTTATCTTCTTTTAAATCTTTGGGGTGTTTTAATTTGAATATGTTTTTACTTTTTAATGGAATATTTAAAATAGCTGTGTAAGGGCAGCATGTAGATGTGAACTTGGTCTGCTTGTTAACTGAGGTTCAACCTGCTAATGGATAACACTGCAAGAACTGATACAATAATTATAAACCTTTGAAATAAGCAGTTCGATGTTATGCTTACCTTGTAGAACTTGTGTGTAGATTGTTGTTGTTGTTAGGTGCCACTGAGTCAGCTCTGACTCACAGTGACCCTATGTACAACAGAACAAAACATTGCTCAGTCATGTGCCAGCCTCACAAACCTTGCTATACTTGAGTCCTTCATTGCAGCCATTGTGTCAATCCATGGTTGAGGGCCTTCCCTTTTTTTCCTGACCCTCCACTTTACCAAGCATAATATCTTTCTCGAGGGAATGGTCCCTTCTGACACATATCTGTATAGGTACCAAAACCAAACCAAACTCACTGCAATCAAGTTGATTCTCATAGCAACCTCCATTGGGTTTCCAAGATTCCCATCTTCTTTCTGTGGAACGGCTGGTGGTTTGAACAGCCAACCTTCTGGTTAGCAGTCAGATGCCTTAGGTAAAGTAGATTACCCCATCTTCTTTCCGCGGAGTGTCTGGCAGTTTGAACTGCCAACTTTCTGGTTAGCAGTCAGATGCCTTAGGTATTAAATCACCAGAGCTCCTATCTGTGTAGGTAGATATGTTTAAAGAACGAAAGGTACTACCAAGAGCCAAATAAGGACTGTTTCTCTCCTACTACTCTTTTGTCTTTCTTTCTAAGAATAAAGAAGAAAGGGGCACAAAGAAATTCTTAAATTAGTTTACATAAATCTGCTATTACCTAGAAATAAACTCACACTGAAATTTCAAGTTAAGCTAAAAAAAAAAAAAAAGATATTAATATACTTAGTGCATTTTCAGTTATTGAAGGGAAGGTTGACTATGGGATGTTACATGACAGACAAAGTTCCACTTGAATTTTCATCAGGAATGAATTTTCCTTAGCTAGTGGTATTTGATGTAAAACCCACTGCCATAGCGTCGATTCTTACTAATAGCATCCCCATAGGACAGAGTAGAACTGAGGCTGTAAATCTTTACAGAAGCGGATTGCCTCATCTTTCTTTCTTAGAGTGACTGGTGGGTTCAAACTGATGAAATTTCATTTAGCAGCCAAATGCTCTAACCACTGAGAAACCCTTGAAAAATTCAATATGACATTAAAGAATGGCTATTGAAAAATTTTATTGCAAAAGCAATACTATAACTATTATGTTTAAAGAGACAATGCTCCTTATTATAACATAAAACTTACATCGGGAAAAGAAGAAATTGTCAAGTGAATGTACCATGTAAAATAGGTCATTGTTTTATTAAAGGGACAGTGACCACTGGAAGATAGAGAGTTGGAATGCAGCCAGCTTGGATTTGTACTCTAGCCCTGCCTCTTCCTAGGTATCTGACCTGATATAACTTAGTGAGTTTCCTGAGCCCCAACTTGCTCATCTGTAAAATGAGTATAAGTAAAGCTGAAAGTATGCACTAAATGCTAATTTTTCTCTTTCATATATAGTAAATTCTATGATTTTCCATATAATACTGTGGGAAAGGAAGGGTTGAAGAGGTTAACTGATCTGCTTAAAGTCCCAAGCTAAGAAATGGAGCAAAGATTTGTGCTCAGGCCTTCACTCTCCCAAATCAAAACTCTTTCCTTTATTTTAAATAGATAATTAAACAGAAGGACTTACAGAATTCCTATATAGTGTGGAATTGGAAATCTTCTTTAATGTAAAACCTTCTACTTACCCCACTTCCATTCTAAAAGTTTTATCAATTCAGTTAACATTTTATAAAACAAACTATTACTAGCCCTTTCCAATCTTATAAACCAAAACCAAAAACCAAACTCACTGACCTTGAGTGCATTCTGGCTCATAGTGACTCCTCCACAGGTTTCCAAGTTGGTATTTCTATGGAAGTAAATTGCCCAGTCTTCCTTCCAAGGAGTGGCTGGTGGGTTTGAACCATCAGCCTTCTGGTTAGCAGTCAAATGCCTTAGGCACTACACCACCAGCGCTCCTATCTTATACTTAAGAAAATCAGATTTTTGTACACCAACAACAAAGTTTGTTTCCCTTCAGGTAAACCAGAATGCCTCTTTGGGTTCTTCTCTCTTAGCTTAACCTATACTTGGTCTTTCTCCCAGAATTCTAAAACATTGTGTCATCAGGGGTCCTTTTTTCCTATGGCAGAGAGGCTTTCTCTTTAGGAGTCGGGAAGGAAACGACCTTGGATAAGTGGGGAAGGTTGATAAACAGTTGTGTTCCATCACACATGATAGATAGAAGCTCCTCTGTTGATACTGTAGGCATCAGCTCTGATTTTGTGGGTCAGAAGGGGTTGTTTAGGACAGGCAGACACTTCTGAACAAACATTAATTAATGAAGTTACAGGTAGCAAAGAGTAGGAAATTCGCCTCCACTCCAAAGTGTAGGGAGAAATTAATCAAGATACTGAAGTAATAGGGCCAGTTAATAGCAGATAGTTAATGGTCTTGCCGAGATGATCTTCTATCTTTTGTTTGATGCCCCTCTCCTGGGTGAGCTGAGGTTCATTTTGAGCCCCAATTTTTCAAAGCTGAAAGCTCTGCTCCCCACTGTGTGACTACAAAAGAGTCAACATCTACTGAAAGGGAATGAAGGGTACACTCGTGATGAAACTTAATCATGCCTTTACATCTTTTTCTTTTCCCTTTTGTTTTTGGGAATTTGGACAATGAGCATGTACTGAGAGGCAATGTGGTCACTGAGACTGCCTTGGGCATGTGGATGTGGTCCCCTAGTTAGTGCCATTTATGTCCCTTTCAGGCATTCAAATGCTCTCATGCTTTTTTCAAGGCCCTGATTATATTCCCCCCCCCCCCTTTGCTTTTAAAGGAACAGAAGAGCCTGCCTAAGCCAGAGCTGCCTGCAGACTTCCTTGCTAATGTGTTTTAATGACCCTATGCCCTGGTAGCATAGTGGCTAAAGCACTTGACTGCTAACCAGAAGGCTGGCGGTTCAAACCCACCAGCCACTCCTCGGAAGGAAGGTTGGGCAATCCTACTTCTGTAGTGATACTGCCTCGGAAACCCAAGGAGGGGTCGCTATGAGTCGGGGCCGACTCGACGACACATAACAACAACAACAACAACATGCCCCAATCAGCAATAATCTGAAGGAAACCCCTGTGGGAACTCCAAATCTTAGAGATTTGCAAGAATCCCCACAGGTGCACACAAATGAAAACGAAGCACCATTTTATAAACAATTACTCATTGCAAATTTGAGAAAGAGTGGTGACATAATCTACTCCTTCCTAGCTTGTTGTATTTGGTTGTCAGGTAAGTAAGCTAAATACCTCTTATGAGATTTTTTTTTAGTAACAGCTTTATTGAGATATAATTCTCATACCACACAATTTCTTCATTTAAAGTGTACAATTTAATGGTTTTTAGTATAGAATTGGGCAACCATCCCCAAAATAAATTTTGTTGTTGTTGTTGTTGTTATGTGCTGTCGAGTCGGACCCTACTCACAGCGACACCTCCTCGGTTTCCGAGGCAGTATTACTATGGAAGTAGATTGCCCCATTTTCCTTCTGAGGAGTGGCTGATGGGTTTGAACCGTCAGCCTTCTGGCTAGCAGTTAAGTGCCTTTAGGCACTACGCTACCACAATAAATTTTAGGACATTTTAATTACACCATACTCTCAATTTTCTCCCAATCTTCAAAGCTCTATACAACCACTGACCTACTTTCTATCAATACATAATGGGATTCTTTTCATTCCTGTTTTAAAACCAAAAAAGGAAACCTACATCTCATGGTGCTTAGGCATGTAGACAGTACTGGTACAAGCATCAAACATACAGTAGTCTAGAATGGATTCTATTTTACATAAGAAGTTATTCCTTACAGCTTAAGCAGTTCACTTTACTTCTGAGATGACTGGCATTGGGACTTAAGTGGTCAACTGTGAGAACAGCTGAGGGTGGTGGAGGAGATGGACACGAGACCACAGTGGGTTGAGGAATAAACGAAGAGTAGAGCAAATGAAAGCAGCAAGTGTAGGTTCATATTTCTAAAAACTGGGCAATGAAGAGAAGGGTAGGAGTGTAGAAGTGGGCAGTGGCTTGAGAAGTCAAGTCTCTCTGTAGGATGCACAGGGTTTACAGACGTTTGTAGACCAATGAAGAGATTCAATAAAAGGAGTGAGATTGGAAATTTGAGAGAAAAGAAGTTCAGGGCCATAAGGCAAGTGAAGAGGTAAGGCCATCCTGGAAATGGACATAACAACAACAACAACAAAACAAACTCACTGCCGTCAGGTAGATCCTGACTCACAGCGACCCCTCCTTAGGTTTCCGATGCAGTATCACTACGGAAGTAGATTGCCCAATCTTCCTTCTGAGGTGGATGGTGGGTTTGAACCACCAGCCTTCAGGTTAGCAGTCAAATGCCTTAGGCACTACACCACCAGAGCTCCTGGAAATGGACACAGCCCATGAATAACTGTATACGGATTTTCCAAAGTGACAATTAAGAAAAATAAAAATCATAATGTCCTAACCCAAATTCCCTTGGAAGCACAGCTTGAGACAAAGTCTAGACTCCATGGGGTTTATTTTGAATGTGATCCCCAAGAGGAGTACAAGACAGCAGGAGGAAAACAGGAAGGAAAATTCATACAAGATGTTCTCCTCCTCTACAGAAAATCAGTGCTTGAACCCATGGGACCTTCCAAAAACCTTATAAAATACTGCTAACCCAGGGGTAAAAACAGAAACAGTTCTCTTTTATCTATCTCCCTTTTTTCTAATTCAAAGATGATCTGTCTATTGGATTAACTCTTTTGTGTTTCTGCTATGAAAAATTGTGTCAATTGAAGGTTCCCAGGGGCAGGACAAACCATGCTGGGGCTTCCAAGAAGACCCAGGGCTGGAAGCAAAAGGTATACGGCACTGTTCCAACTACAGGACTGTGCATTTGTACCTGGACAAAGCCAATGGAAGCCTGTGTAGAACTGTCACCAAGTAGTGGTTAGGTTATGAGGCAGGACTGAGAGAATTGTTCACTGCTGTACCATCTCCACACAGTTATCATTATTGAACATTTATTATATACCAGCCACTGTTCTAAGCACTTTAATCTTTTAATCTTCACAATCCCCTTGTGAAAACAACCACCAAAGAGAAAACTGGGGCACAAAAATTTGAATAGCCTGCTTAAGGTCACACAGCTAGTAAGTAGCAAAGCCAGGAGTCTGAATCCAGCATATGAGGTCCTAACCATGCACTGAATCACATCAAATAGAGCTGACCTGGTTGAAGCAGGGGCAGGTGTGTGTGTGTGTGTGTGTGTGTGTGTGTAGCTACCTCTCATTCTGATTTCTCTCTCACCCTCTACCCTCAGCAGTCCATAAATGACCTCAGTGTGCTCTAATTTATTCTTAGATCACTTATTGCAAGATCATGCTTGACTTAATCCCTGAAAGTAAAACAAAGCTAGAAAGAGGTCCCAACTGCTAACTCAAAGTTAGCTTGGAGCCCATTTGAGTTTCCAGATCTTTTGCTTATTTATTCTTCACTGACTTCTACCAAATTCATTTGGTGATCACTAAATCTCACTTTTCTTTATGTGACTATAAGAAAACTGACTTAAACTCTAAAAGAATTTAACCATTCAAATATACTTACAATAAAATCAAACAGGACAAAAGCAGAAGTATAGCCATACCTACTCTCAACTACTCAGCACTTGGCATGTGACTAGTTCAAATTTACATGCTTTGTAACTGTAAAATATTCACTGAATTTGAAAGATTTAGTACAGAAAAAAGAAATATAAAGATATCTCATTAAGTTTAGTTATTAACATTAATTACATGTTCAGATGATACTGTCTGGAATATACAGGATGAAAGAAAATATAACACTAAAATTCATTTCCTCAGTTACTAGAACATTTAATTGCATATGTAGCTCTCATTTTATGCCTACTGGACAGCACTGCCCTAGATAATCTGTCCCTTATCCTCTTCCCTGATGCCTACGTAAAGCCCAGGAACTTCACTTCAATCACCAACCTTGCTCTTCCTCAAACACTTTCCATATATTCCTACTTCAGGGCCTTTACAGATGCTGTTCCCTCTGCTTGCAATGTTCATTCCCCAGATTTTGACACACCTTACTTCCTCATTTCATTCTTGAGCTCTTTAGAAGAGCATCCCTAACCACTCTATGTAGATAGTACCTCATTTAGTTTCTATGGCGTATCCTGCTTTGTTATTCTTCATGGCCATTAAAATGTCATCTGTGTTGTGTTGCTCTGTTTATAATGGAGTGGAAATAAATGGATGGATGGGTGGGTGGATGGAATGCGTTGTAGTATTTTCTTGTAATTAACCTTTTATATAATGTCCAGTTTTTAAAAAAAGAATTGTCCACTTAGATGTTGGTTTATCTTTTGGCCTTAGCATTTGAAACATGCCTTACTTAGCTACCTCCACATTTGTACCCCATCTTTCAGTTAGAGTGGAAGGACCAGCTTGCAAAGATATTTATAAGAGCCTTCTACCTAGGAACGATTGTTGACTTCTCTGGCCTGGTGAGGAGGAATGGATACCCATCTTCCTAATTCACAGGAAGTTGTTTCTTTCAGCCTCTGTCCTATGTTTTTAGAGACAGTAGAGGGCAGCAGAGCCCTTTCCACAAGGCATTTTGGGCAAAGGCGGCCAACTAAGATTGGCTTGTGAATTGTTAAAGTGAAGCCTCTTTCAGAGAGAAATACCTAATGAGACCCAGTATGTCTAGGACAGGACTTAGAGCAATGACATATTTCATTCCATTTCTAATTAATTAGATGACTCAAACTTCTGAAGAAACAGATTTTGAATATCTGAAAGCTCAAACTTATTATAGCAATCTTATCTGAAAAAACTGTCCTCTCATTACTCTTCATTTTTATGTTATCCCAAAACACTGTGCCACCAGGGCTTCTCTAACTTTCTTACTAAGTGTTTTATCTGAGTTTTCCTTTCCTTCTTTCTATTTTATTTACAGTTTAAGGGTTGGCTAAGGGGCTGTAGGGAGCTCTGGTAGCATAGTGGCTAAGGCACTTGACTGCTAACCAGAAGGCTGGCGGTTCAAACCCACCAGCCACTCCTCGGAAGGAAGGTTGGGCAATCCTACTTCCGTACTGATACTGCCTTGGAAACCCAAGGAGGGGTTGCTATGAGTCAGGGCTGACTCGACGGCACACAACAACAACAACAACAACAAAGGGGCTGTAGGACAGGAAGTAAGTTGATGTAGGTAGATTCATAGTTATTTAATCTACATCTCCTCCTGGACTTCCAGGAATGAAAACTGGCTTCTTATGGCATATAATTCCTCTATGTACCGTAACGATTATTCTGAAGGACAGAGGGTCTCAAGCCTAACTTTGCACATGACTCTGAAACAAGTGACTGCACTAATCTATTTTCATTACAGCATTGATGATTTTCAATAAAAAACAGTTCTACCCCTCTACCTGTATCTACAGATATGACAATTGATTAATAACCCCCAAGAATGAGGCTGATAAAATGCTTGCAAGTCTTTCAAATCTGATGCTAGTTTGTCATGCAGATATGCTTCCTAAGAATTTAAGAAGAAAGATTCAATTTTCTAAAAAGTACTTTTTTTTTTTTTTAAATTAGGATTTGGGTGAAGATTTACAGAGTAAATTCACTTTTCATACAGCAGTTCACATATACTTTGTCTCATGTCATTGACCAAAATTTACAATGCAGCAGCTCCCCTCCCACTTCCTCCCCATAGTTACCTCCTCCCAGTGTCTATCCCTTCATACTCTTCTGCACCCTGAGCTATCTCCCTGTGCATAAGCAGCCCTTCCTTCTCCCATGATTGTTCTCTCCAGGGCATGTGTCCACTTGAGGTAAATGTTTAACTCACATGCCTGTACTTTGTTTGGCTGGAAACCACAGTTGTGGGTTCAATTCCAGACCTGAAGGGCAGCTAGGGGCCATAGTCTCAGTGGTTACACCAGGCTCCATTGGACCAGCAAACCTCCCCCCCCCCTTTTTTTTTTTTTTTTTTTGCCTCCAAATGATTTTGAGTTTTGTTCCACATTGCTTTCCCTCTTTATGCAGGATCTCCTACATTCCTTCCAAGTGGATGGCAGTGGTAGCTGGGCACCATCTAGTTTTTCTGGTCTCATAGTTGTATAGGTTGCAGATCGGATGGTGTACCAGTCGCTAGGACTTATTGTTTCCATTAATTTTGGTTTTCCTCTTTCTTCTTGACGAGGAGAGACCCATTGTTGCATCTAGATGGCAGCTTCCTAGCTTTTAAGATCCCAGTCACTACTCGCCAAAGTAGTAGGTGGAACAATGTTTTGTATAGTATGTTATGCCAATTGAGCTTGATGTCCCCTGCGACTATGGTCCCAAGCCCACAGGATCAACTACTCGGTCCCTCTGGGTAGCTGGCTGTGACCAAGTAATGACCATAACCTTGCCCCTTGTCAGCTCTACTATACACCTGGGAATTCTGATCATTCACATGCCAATGTACTTTTAAAATCCAACAGGTAATACAGGCACTTATAAGGAACTAAAAAGTGTGTTAGTTAATTAGTCATTTTAGAATTAATCTCTGTAAAATAGGAGCTGTAGCGTACTTTACATGCTCTCTCTCTTTTTTTTTTTTTTAATGTTCAATGCATTTATAAAAAGGATCTCACTTATTTCTTCACCTCCAGATTTCATGGACAATAAAATGGTTTAGAAAAGAATGCTTGTCCTTGGACTGTTGGTCATGTAAGTTACTAGCTAATGACTCAAAGTTTCCCTCATTAGCTGTATTCAGTAGGATTCCACCTATATGCAAGTGTCTGGCAGACAAAGTAGTGTCTGGTTAAGAGAGCTTTGATTCATAATGGAATTTCTCTCCCAATTTTATCCTACTATTTTAATACCTTGTCCTTATATGGCTATCTGCCATCACATTCTGGTTCCTTTTATTTTATTTTTTTAAATTATGGGATAAATGTTTTGTTTATATAGATATATATAAAACATTTGCCATTTTAACATTTTTCACATGTACAATTCAATGGCATTAATTAATTCATCACATTCTAGTTACTTTTATTGTGAGGACTATTATTCTCTTTAAAAATTCTGTCTAGGAAAAACATCTCCAGAATACTGAGGGCAGGAGGACAGAGATTTGACTTTGCAAAATTGTAATCACCATTATTATACCAATAGCCACTGAAAGATTTTGTTGCTGTTTATGGCCACACAAATCAGTCTCAGGCTGGATTGTTTGGGCTTCGTTTGAATTTTATATTTAACTTTGAACTCTAGGTTTTGAAAATTTCCACTTAGTCTCAAGCATATAACCTAAGGAAATTGGATTCTCAAGAGATGGCAGAAGATAGTGTTGAGCATGCCTTTTAGATATAAAATAGGATTAAAGAGCTTCATCCTGCTGAAATTATTTACTATTGGAGCCTCAGAATATAAATTTATTCTTAAAGGCAATGAAGCTTAAGTCAGTCATATAAAGGAGAATAAGACAAGATTTCTAATATTATACCTATGGGATACTGAGAAAGGGGAAAAAAAAAATACCACAAGGGAAACATAAAATAGATGTAGGACAGATATACCATTTTGAACATATGAAGATATTGTCAGGAGAAAATTGTATTTTAACTTATAGTAATTCTATGCCACATATACAAACCAATGAACTCTTACTTGAAAACCTAATCAATATGTAAGAAATGGGGAAAACATCTTTGCATTCTAAATTTGTCCTTGTAGTGAGAAAGAGCTGAATTATGGGTTGAACTTTTATAGACAGATATCAATTGAGGCATTTGCACATAGGACATTTGCACTATGTATTCAATAAAAATTCAATGAACCCTCCTTCGTGCCAGATGTGGTGCAAATACTATGGAGGCAAAGATGAGCAGAAGGAGAAAGAGCACTCTAGCCTGGTAGAATTCAGATTCTGATGGGGGAAACTGAACAAATAATTTCACACATTTATCTAACTAATGATTACTGTGCAATATGGTAAGTGCAACAACCAAAATATGGGCAAAGTGCCGTAGGAACAGGAGAAGACAACTGATGAAAAAATTTTATATACTTACCCTTTGGAACCAGTTTGATCTAAAAATAAATCAGCATAACAATGCACAAATACAATGGTTAGGTAACTTGCTTTGTAATTTCAGATTAGGTTTGAGTAAAATTATTTATTTGTATTGACAGCCCCTATAATTAAGTTAGGACCTCTGGTAGCCTAGTGCCTAAGGCACTTGACTGCTAACCAGAAGGCTGGCGGTTCAAATCCACCAGCCACTCCTTGGAAGGAAGGTTGGGCAATCTACGTCCTTAGTGATACCCCCTCGGAAACCCAAGGAGGGGTTGCTATGAGTCGGCTCCGACTTGACAGCACATGACAACAACAATAACATAATTTAGTTAGTATGGCGATTTGGGATTCCAATTTTATTAAGTCACTGTATGACCTGCTTTCAGAAACCAGGGTTCTCAACTCACTTATTTGTAGGCTCCCCCACAGCATCTAACACAGGGCTGGCATTCAAAAAAATTTTGAGCTAAATTAAATTTGAATATATTATTTATTATTATTATAATTGTGATTTGGGTGAAGGTTTACAGAGCAAATTCATTTTCTATACAGCAGTTCATACACATTTTGTTTCATGACATTGACTATAATTCCTCACAATGTAACAGCTGTCTTTCCACTTCCTCTCTGTAGTTATCTCTTCTGTGTCCTTCCTTTTCATCCACTCCTGCCACCTGCCTACCCGACCCCACCCTCACCCCCGTTAGCTGTCACCCTTCTGTTTTCCAGTCACTCTAAGAAGTGTACCTACCTGATGTAAATGTTCACCCATATGTCTGTCTATTGTTTGGCTGTAAGCCACAAGAGTGCATTCAGTTCCAGATCTGAAGGGTAACTAGGGGTTATAGTCTCAGGGGTCTCATCTGGCTCTATCAGATCAGCAAACCTGGTCTTCTTTTTTTTTTTTTTTAATGATTTTGAGTTTTGTTCCACATTGTTCTCCTACTCTAGCCAGGATCTCTTGCACTGATCCCTTTCTGAGAGTTTGTCAGTGGTGGCTGGGCACCATCTGGTTCTTCTGGTCTCATGGTCATATAGGCTGAGGATCACATGGTCTACCAGTCCCTTGGACTAATTGTTTCCATACATCTTTGTTTTTTTTTCATTATTCTTTCCTCTGGAAGAGGAGAGACCCATCGTTGCATCTAGATGGCCGTTTGCAAGCTCTGACCCCAGTTGCTACTCACAAAAGAAGAACAGAGAACAATGCTTTTGTATAATGTGTTATGCCAACTGAGCTTGGTGTCCCCTGCAACCATGGTCCCGAGCCCCCAGGTCCAACTACTCACTCTCTCAGGGTAGCTGGCTGTGGCCAAGAAGCCACCACAACCTTGTCCCTTGTCAGTGCTGCTATGCACATGGGCATTCTTATAGCACATACGAATATGCTGGTAGAAACACTGTATGCTAACTCTGTACATGGTATTGGGCACACTACCCCCTGCTTAGACATAAGTGATCATTCAGCCTGTCCACCCATCTATCCACCCATAGATCAAGGCTTGCCATTACTGTCAACGCAGTACTGTACATGCAAAAAGGGTTCATCTAAGTTGTCTGTACCTCCCATGTACTTCTCTCTGTATTCCTCTTCCTCAGTGCCACCACCATGTTGATCACTCACTTTTGGTACAGTGCCCTTCCCTTCATCCAAATCAAACTGTCTCTATCTATCTAACAATGTTCCCTCCCTTCCCCTCCTACCCTTGGAAACCAACAAAGAAAGTTTCCTTCCATATATAAACCTTTCCTTGACATTTTACAATAGTGAACTAATACAATATTTGTTCTTCTGTGACTGATTTATTTCACTCAGCATAATGTCCTCCAAGTTCATCCACATTATGTAGTGTTTCACAGATTTTACATTATTCTTTGGTGTTGCATAATATTCCATTGTATGTATGTACCATAGTTTGGATGTCTGTTCTTCTGCTGATGGGTACTTAGGTTGTTTCCATCTCTTTGCTATTGTAAAAAGGGCTGCAATGAACCTGGGTGTGCATATATCTGTTTTTATTCTGGCTCTTGCTTCTTAGGATATATACCTAATAATGGGATTGCTGGATCAAATGGGTATTTCTAATTCCAACTTTTTAAGGAATCACCATACTGTTTATCACAGTGGTTGTATCATTTTGTAGTCCAACCAGCAGTGTATGAGAGTCCCAATCTCTCTACATCCTTGTCAGCATTTGTTATTTTCTGTCTTGTTGAACTTTCCTATTAGTGATGGGGCAAGATGGCATCTCGTTGTTTTGATGTGCATCTCTCTAGGACCTCTGGTGGCATAGTGCCTTAGGCATTTGACTGCTAATCAGAAGGCTAGCAGTTCAAATCCACCAGCCACTCCTCAGAAGGAAGATTGGACAATCTACTTCTGTAGAGATACCACCTCAAAAACCAAAGGAGTGGTCGCCATGAATTGAATCAACTCAATGACAGTGAATCTGATTTGCTTTGGAATGGCTAATGATTGTGAACATTTCTTCATGTGTTTGTTGTCCACCTGAATATCTTCTTTGGTTAAGTGTCTATTTATGTCTTCTGCCAATTTTTTAAATTGGATTGTTTCTCTTTTTGTTGTTGAGGTGTTGGAGTTTTCTATAAATTTTAGAGATAATTCCCTTGTCAGGTATGTTGCTGCTGAACATTTTTTTCCCAATCTGTAGGTTCTTTTTTTACTTTTGGAGAAGTCTTTTGATACAAATAAGAATTTAATTTTTAGAAGGTCCCATTCATCTACTTTATCTTTAATTGTTTGTGCATTTTGAATGATGCTTGATAGTGTATTTCTGTCATATATTAAACTAAAATCCAAACTCACTGCCATTGAGGTGGGTCCAACTCATAGTGACCCGTCCTTGGGTTTCTGAGGTGGTATCAATACAGAAGTAGATTGCCCAACCTTCCTTCCGAGGAGTGGCTGGTGGGTTTGAACCGCCAGTCTTCTGGTTAGCAGTCAAATGTCTTTTTCCTTGATGAACTTTATAGCTTTAGGTTTCACATTTAAGTCTTTGATCAATCTGGAGTTCATTTTTGTGTATGGTGTGAAGTACAGATCTTGTTTCATTTTTCTGCAAATGGATAACCAGTTTTGCCAGCACCATTTGTGAAAGAGACTATCTCTTCCCCATTTAATGGATTTTGACCCTTTGTCAAAAATCAGCTGACCATAGGTCAATAGATCTATTTCTGGGTTCTCAATTCCACTGGTCTACGTGTCTACTGTTGTACCAATACCAGGCTGTTTTGACTACTGTGGCTGTATACTAGGTTTTGAGATCCAGGAGTGTGAGACCTACCTTGTTCTTCTTCTTTGATAGTGCTTTGCTTATCCTAGGTCTCTTTCTTTTCCATATAAAATTAGTGATTGGTTTTTCCATATCCTTAAAGAATGTTGGCAGGATTTGGACTGGGATTGCATTAAATGTATACATTGCTTTAGGTAGTATTGACATTTTCACAATGTTCAATCTTTCTGTTCATGAGCATGATATGTTCTTCAACTTATATAGCTCTCTTACTGATTTTTGAAATAGTGTTTTGTAGTTTTCTTTGTACAGGTCTTTTGTGTCCCTGGTAAAATTCATTCCTAAGTCTCTTATCTTTTTGGTACCTATTGTAAACGGTACTGATTTCCTTATTTCCTTTTCAGCAATCTCTTTGCTTATGTAGAGGGATCCAACTGATTTTTGTATGGTGATCTTATAACCAGCCACTATGCTAAATCTCTCAATTAGTTCCAGTAGTATTCTTGCTGGGTCTCTTGGGTTCTCTATGTACAGGATCGTATCATCTGCAAACAGATATAGTTTTACTTCTTCCTTAGCAATTTGGATGCTTTGATTTCTCTTTCTTGCCTTATTGCCCTGCCTAGGACTTCCAATAATGTGTTGAATAGAAGTGGTGATAGAGGGCATCCTTGTCTGGTTCCTGTTCTCAAGGGGAATGGTTTCAGTCTCTCCATTGAGAATAATGTTGGCTGTTGGTTTTGTATACATTCCCTTTATTATGTTGATAAATTTCACTTCTATTCCTATTTTTCTAAGAGTTTTTATCAGGAATGGGTGTTGGGTTTTATCAAATGCCTTTTCTGCATTGACTGATATGATCATGTGTTTCTTTTTCTTTATTTTACTTATGTGATGGATTACATTGATTGTTTTAAATTTGAATATATTCTTATGGGGCCAATGAAGTTGAAAAAAGAGAATTGTTTATTGGTAATACCTGAAGCAAAACTGGATAAGGTACTAATAAAAAGGAAAACTATATATATCCCCTTCATATGTTCATCTACCAACACTCTAAATTAAGCATAAAAAACCAAACTCACTGCCATCGAGTCAATTCTAACTCATAGCGACCCTCATTGGGTTTCCAAGGCTGTAAATATTTATGGAAGCAGATCACCTCATTTTTTTCCATGGACTAGTTGGTGGGTTCAAATCACTGTCCTTTTGGTTAGCTGCCAAATGTCTTAACCATATACCACAAGAGCTCCTCTGGTAGCATAGTGCCTAAGGCACTTGACTGCTAACCAGGAGGCTGGAGGTTCAAACCAACCAGCCACTCCTTGCAAGGAAGGTTGAGCAATCTACTTTCGTAGTGATACTGCCTCGGAAACCCAAGGAGGGGTTGCTATGAATCGGGTCTGACTCGATGGCACATAACAACAACAACATGAAGGATTAATAAAACTAATCTTACAACTTCCATAATCTGATATAGATTTATTATATTTTGGCATAAAATTTATATCAAATAACTAAAAATCAGAAAATTCTGTTTGATATGAAATAAAGATTTGACATCCATTCAAGATATTTTCTTCTTTATGTAAATAGAGACTAGATTACAAAGCATGACTGTCTAGAATGGCCTTTATAGTCTGTAATATTTTCAGTAATGTGTTGTTTTTGTGTACCAAATGGGACAAAACTGGATGTGTTAAGTCCTTCCAGAAAGGGCATGTACTTGATAGTCATAAGACTGCATATCTAATACTCTCATGCCGAAAACAAAGCAAACATGCCAGATACACACACACACATAAAACCAAAGAAACCTATTTTCTAAGTCAGGTATTGTTATTGTTGTATATTGTATATACAGGTTACCTATTTTCCTATTGTTGTTGTTGTTGTTGTTGTTGTTATGTGCTGACAAGTCAGACCCAACTCATAGTGACCCCTCCTTGGGTTTCCGAGGCAGTATCACTACAGAAGTAGACTGCCCCATCTTCCTTCCAAGGAGTATTTCAGGAATGTTGGTAAATACAATTTGTGTATTTACATACTGATCTCATAACCTGACCTCTTAAAAAAAAATTGGTTAGAATTTCTGAATATTTTCTTCTAAAAATAAAATAATAAAGGTTTTATTCTAAATCTAGAAAGGTTATTTGTGGATTCTTTTTAAAATTTTACTTCCTTCCCATTACCTCAGTAGAGGGGGATTAGAAAATGTCTATGGAGTAAATGCAGAAGGAACTAAGAAAGGATGAAAATAAATAGTAGTGAAGATTCTAAGTAAGTTAGAAGCAGGACAAACATCTATAAACCAGCAATGTTGCTTGCTCTTAGACAAACTATGTTTTCTTTGTAGGAGGATGAAGGTAAAGAATGAATCTAGTAGTCCTAGAAAAAAAAAAATTCTTTGTCTAGAACATCTCTTGACAAGAAAAATCTAGGGCAAGCTCTGGAATTAGAAAGCCTGAGATACTGGGAAGTCTTGTCCCAGACTTGCCTAATTTCTTAGGCATGTTTAACCTCTTTCTGGCAACATCAGCAGTGCTACAGAACCAGAACATGATAAGACTGCAGTCAAGGGACCTTAAAAGTTACTTCTTTCAGCTGATTTCCTAGGCTCAGGGTTCTGCAGTCATATCTTATGGTTGTGAAAAGAAAAGAAGGCAGGGGTCTCTGCCTTCACCAACCAATTCAGTCTTTATCCATTTTGTAGTTTAGATTTCACTGGAGGGATTTAAAATAGAACTTTAAAATAACTGAAAAAATATTGATCTATTGCAATTCCTCATTCTACAGATAGATGCTGAGTAGAATGTCACACAGAAGGTGGCTTGCAGCAGCTAAGTCTGGGACTCTAAGCCTAGGTACCCTCTAGCTTTGTCTCCTCCTCCTACATCCATCCCATCAAAGGGGAGATTTGAGTCAAGTCTTCAAGTACAGAGAATCTAAATATTGCCCCTCCAAAAAAAACCTGTTGCTGTCAAGTCCACTTCAACTCATATCAACCCTATACGACAGAGAACTACCTATAGGGTTTCCAAGGTGATAATGTTTACAGAAGCAGACTTCCACATCTTTTTCCTACAGAACAGCTTGTTGTTGTTGTTGTTGTTATGTGCTGTCGAGTCAGCCCCGACTCATAGCAACCCCTCCTTGGGTTTCCAAGGCAATATCACTACAGAAGTAGGATTGCCTAACCTTCCTTCTGAGGAGGGGCTGGTGGGTTTGAACCGCCAGCCTTCTGGTTAGCAGTCAAGCGCCTTAGGCACTATGCTACCAGAGCTCCCACAGAACAGCTAGTGGGTCCTAACTACTGACTTTTCAGTTAGCAGCTGAGTGCTTAACCACTAGGCAACCATGGTTCCTTTCACACTCACTAGGACGGGTATAATTAAAAACAAATAAACAGATTATAACAAGTGTTGAGGAGGCGGTATAAAAATCAGAACCCTCACTCTTGCTTTCGTCCTGCATTAGGTTCGTCATCATCTCACCCTGGACTTGAGACAGCAGCTGGTCTTCTCACACACTAATTTGGGTTCACCAGCCCCAGCAACCACACAAGTGAGGAGAAGGCTCTACACCTACCCATAGACTTGGAAGCCTCCAAGCCTCCACCACCAGGAGGCAGCAACTCTGTCCACACTACCAAGCCACACCTGCACCTACTGCCACCCCACCCACTGGGAAAGTACCACCAATTACTCTTGCACCATTTGGTCGACAACAGACAGCAGCCAACACCAGCCCAGACCACCCACAACTGCTGTACACAACAATGAACACAGAACATGCACAATATCATCTTCTACCTAAGTGCTGCCAAACTAGCAAGTTGTGTAGCATGCTCACCCTGCTTACCTGGATACTTTGTTTTATCAAAACAAAATAAAGCTAAAAAACCTGGGCAAAACACACCAACATATAATCATCAATTAAATACAAGTATAACATCACCACAATGTCTCAGAAAAAAACATACTACCTCAGTTCACACAAAGAAAGAAGACAGTATAGCTCAAACAAGTGATCAAAATACAGAGCCTGAAAAACATTCCTGAGGAAAAAATTGTATTGGAATTACCTGATAAGGAATTCAAGAGAATTAGACTTAGGTCCCTTCAATGGATTGAGAGAGTGATCAAGAAAAGTGCAGACAAAATCAAAGAACACACAGGCAAAGCTCTAGAAGAATTCAGGAAAATAATACAAAAACAAATTGACAAAAATTAATGGAAAATTAGAAAGCATACAAAAACAGCAAATAGAAATTCAGAAGATTAATACTAAAATTTCAGAAATAGATAATATTTTAGAAAGGTAAAGAAATAATATTAAATCAATGGAAGACAGAATTAGTGGAATTGAAGACAAATCTCCTAATACTAATCTGGTAGTGGATCAGAAAAAAGAACAAAAAAAGCCTAAGAATTATGTGAGAACTATCAAGAGGAATAACTTATATGTGATTGGAATTCCAGAACAAGAAGAGACCAAAAAAAAAAAAAAAAAAAATTGTAGATTTGTTGGAAGAAAACTTCCTTAATATCATGAAAGACAGGAAGATATGCATTTAAGAAGGTCAATGAACCCCAAACAGGATAGAGCCCAAAAGAAAAGCACCAAGGCACATCATAATCAAACTTTCCAAAACCAAAGACAAAGAATCCTGAAAGCAGCTAAGGGAAAAAGGAAAAGTTATCTACAAAGAGCAACCAATAAGCTCTGATTCCTCAGCCAAAACTGTATAGGCAAGAAGGCAATGGAATGATACATATAAAACCTTGGAAGAAAAAAATTGCCAACCAAGAATCATATATCCAGCAAAATTATCCCTCAAATACAATGGCAAAATTAAGACATTTCTAGATAAGCAGAAATTAAGGGAATATGTGAAAAATGGACTAAACTTCATGTATTGATTTGGGTGAAGGGAAAGACAATGTATCAAAAGCAGGTGACCAGTACAATATCACTAAGGAAAAGGAAAACACGGAAAGGTGCAGAATAGGTAAAGGTAAATGTTGTTGTTGTTATTGTTGTTGTTGTTGTTATGTGCCATTGAGTCAGACCCAACTCATAGTGACCTCTCCTTGGGTTTCCGAGGCAGCATCACTACGGAAGTAGATTGCCCCATCTTCCTTCTGAGGAATGGCTGGTGGGTTTGAACCACTAGCCTTCTGGTTAGCAGTCAAGTGCTTTAGGCACTCCACTACCAGAGCTCCTAGGTAAATATTATTACATACAAAATAATGAATTATTAGTAATAACAAATATGAAATATATGGATGGATAGATAGGTACACAGGCAAGATGACCAGGTAAAGGTAGGCAAACATGAATACACCTATGACCATATATAAATTTGGCAGATATATCAATTTCTATGTATGTATTTGTATGTGCTATAAAAATGTCCAGGGACTCTGGTAGCATAGTGCCTAAGGCATTTGGCTGCTAACCAGAAGGCTGGTGTTTCAAACCCACCAGCCACTCCTCAGAAGGAAGGTTGGGTAATCTACTACCATAGTTATACTGCCTCGGAAACCTAAGGTGGGGTCACCATGAGTTGGGTCCGACTCGACAGCATATAACAACAACAACATAAAAACTTCATGTGTATAATAGTGTGAACAGGGGCCAAAGTTATGGTAACTTCCTAGCCACAACCAAACACCTTGAGGGAGTGAGTTGTTGGGCCTGTGGGCTCGGGATCATGGTCATAGGGGGCATCAAGGTCAAGTGGCATAACTTAGTACACAAAAATATTGTTATGTATCCTACTTTGGTGAGCAGTGACTTGGATCTATGAGTGGCCATAATTCAACTGTTGGTATCTCCTTGTCCAGAACAAAGAATAATGAAGATAAAAAAATATATGGAAACAATTAGTCCAAGAGTAGTGGACCATAGGAACCACAGTCTACAAAACCCTAAGACCAGAAGAACTACATGGTACCCAGCCACTACTGCCAACCACTCTGAAAGTGATCAAAATTGGAGGTCTTGGATAGAGTGGAGGAAAATTGTGGAACAAAACTCAAAATCATAAAAAAGACCAGCCTTACTGGTCTGATACTGTTGAAACTCCTGAGACTATGGCCCCTAGTCACTCTTCAGGCGTACACTCACTCTCCTGGCTTAACCTTCAGCCAAACCATAGACAGGACAATGTGCTGAACAATTACACCAGGGAAGTGCACTCTTTAGAACAAATCAACCATAGGAGATCACAAGGGCAGCATTTGTGCTGGGAGAAACGTAGAAGGCAGGAATGCATAGGAAAGAAGGACACAGGGAAACAATAACCACAGGTAGGATGTAGGAAAAGAAGTGTTACATTTTTGGGATTGTAATCAATGGCATGAAACAAAATGTGTATGACTATTGAATGGAAAACTGATTTGCTCTGTAAACCTTCATGCAAATCATAATAAAAAGTTTCTAAAAAAAAAAATCAGAACCCTCATTCATTACCCTTAAAATCTAGGTTGTTGTTAGGTGCCCTTGAATCACCTCTGACTCATAGTGACCCAATGTACAACAGAACAAAACATTGCCCGATCCTGTGCCAGCCTCACAATCCTTGCTATATCTGAGCCCATTGTTGCAGCCACTGTCAATCCATCTTATTGAAGGCCTTCCCCTTTTTTGTTGACCCTTCACTTTACCAAGCCTGATATCCTTCTCCAAGGAATGGTCCCTTCTGACAACACGACCAATGTAGGTGAGACGAAGTCTGGCCACTCTGGCTTCCAAGGAGCATTTGGGCTGCGCTTCAAATTTAGTGCCTTATTTATTCAATGTCCACTACATGAAATCTACTGAGAAGAGGGGAGTGCAAAAAGCCAATCCCTGAACTAGGATGATCCTGTGAACTTAACATATAGATAGTCCAAAAGCCAGCCCTGTCTACAAAATATTTTGTATAATTCAAAACCTATGTGGTAAAGTATAACTAGAGTGAAATGATTAAGGAATAATCATGAGTCTGGAAACATGGCAAACATGGAGAGCATACAGTCTCTTTCTAACCTGCCATTTCTTTTAGTTTCTTTCTAAACATGGTTCAAAAGTTCTGGGAAGGAGAGCAAATTCAGAGGCACAGAAAGGCTGTCCTATTTGCCACTATAGTGTGGAAGGGATCCCTTCCCTTTTGTTTTCCAGCCTGGAGGCTGATCACAAATTAGGCATGGTAGTCTGGCCAGCATTGTTTGTCTAAGCAGACCCTCCCAGCCCCCACCCCAAAGTCAACAAAGCAACTACAGTGCACACACATGAGCACTCCCAGTTGTTAGAAAATCAATTTCAGTTGGTTCTTAATCATATCTCTTGCAAATCTAAAAATTACCCAAGTGGCTAAGGGCTAATAGTAGTTAGGAGGTAAATGCGAGGCCAGAAAAATACAGAGCCTGGGGGAAGGTCTGAACTCTCTCCACCACTGACACTCTGAGTAAGAAAACCTGATACAAGATATCAGATATTGGGTAACAGGAATGGCTGCAGCAATTCAGCACTTTTTTTTTTTTAATATACTTGGGGAAAAATATTTTTAAAGAAATATATGAAGATATACATACATATAGATAGGTAGATAGAGAAAGAAATGTTATGCATGTGGAGATTATATATAATATATATATAAAGCTATATCTACATTTCTTTTGCTTATGCTGCCTCTGCTATTTGGCTTTATACGGAAACATACTGAATTTATGAAGTCTGGGCAGGACACTGTTAGGGCCCTGAGCTTCAGAGCCCAAGAGACTTAGAGCCAATTTAAGTTGCTCTGTGTACTACCTGTGACAAGTAGTTAAACCATTTATGTTCCCATGTATTTATGTTGTAGTTACTGTTGATCAGTGTTGGTGAGTCAATTCTGTCTCTGAGACCCCATACAACTGAACAGAAGTGCCCCATGGGTTCCCTAGGATGTAATCTTTACAGGAACAGATCACCAGGTCTTCTCTCCCGCAGAAAAGCTGGTGGGTTCAGACTGCTGACCTTTTGGTTAGTAGCCGAGCATGTAACCATTGTGCATGATGTTAAAATATCCCTCATAGAATTGTTGTGACAATTAGATAGGATCCTAATGTGCTGAACACAGTCCCTGAGGTACTGTATTAATAAAAGTTAACTATGATTATTACTCTCCTTTGTTTCCCAGTTCTGAGCCTGACTTCAAATTAATTGGCTTAGTCTGAGTTTCTTGGGTATTTATTCTTACAGTTATTTAGGGCAAACATCTTAGAACAGGGTTCCTCACTCACAACATTATTGACATTTTGTACTGGAAAACTCTTTGTTGCAGGGGCTGTCCTGTGCACTGTAGGATGTTTAGCAGCACCCCTGGCCTCAGGCAGTAGCACCTGCCTCCCCAACTGTGACAACCATAAATGTCTCCAAACATTGACAAATGTCCCCTAAAAGACAAAACTGTACCTGGTGGAGAACCACTTCTTCAGAGTCAATGTTGATGCCTCTCTTTTTGGAATTCTCTTCCACTTAATCCATCAAACTCTCTTAGCTCTACTTCAAAAATGTCTCTTGTTCTGTCCTTTGCTACCACAATATTCCAATTTGTGGTCTCTTCAGTCTCACTGCATTGGTCTCCTTGCTGATCTCCTGTTGTTGCTTCTCTATATTCTACTCTTAACAATCACCTGAGTTCTCCTTTTAAAACATAAGTCAGACCATGTCACTCCACTTCCCCAAACTCTGCACAACTCCTTATTCCAATGCAGAGTCAACACCAAAGTCCTCATAATGACCTACAAGGCCCTGTGGTATATAGATAGCTCTCTGTTTCTCTTTGAACTCATCCCCTAGCCTTTACCCTTACTCAGGAGCCATCGTGGCACCTCCTGACGGTTCCCTTAAATGCAGCAAGTAGGCAGGATCCTGCCTATGCACTGGCTGTTCCCGCTCTTTCTCCAGTTGTTGCCATGCCTTGCTCCCACACTGTCAGACTTCTGCTCAGATGACACCTTCAAAGTGAGACTTTCCCAGGCTATCCCAAATTCTGGCAACTGTGACACTTCCTATCCTTTACTCTCTGCTTATTGCCATCAAATAAATTCTGCTTATTTTGTTTGTGTTCTTCTACTAGAATGTAAACTACTTGAGGGTAAGGATTTCTGCATAGTATTTTATTGTTTGTGCTTCCCAACACCTGGAGCACTGTCCGGCCCTCAGTAGGCACTCAAATACTTGTTAAATAGATGAATACCTGAATTATCATCAGTGATTTTAATTTCTAGGTCCCTCAATTTCACAAGGGTTTGTGGATGTCTCAGCATTCTCCAGAGAAACAGAACCAATGTGTACATACATGTATGTGTGTGTGAGAGAGAGAATGAGTGTGCGTGTGCATGTATATACACACATATATACATATATTCACACACAGGTATATAGAGAGGACTCTGGTGGCACAGTGCTTAGGCACTTGGCAGCTAAATGAACAGTTGGCAGTTTGAACCCACCAGCTGCTCTACAGGAGAAAGATGTGGCAGTAGGCTTCTATAAAGATCACAGGCTTAGAAACCCTATGAGGGCAGTTCTACTCTGTTCTATAGGTTTGCTGTGAGTCTGAATTTACTCAGCGGCAATGGATTTGGTTTATGTATGTTGTTGTTGTTAGGTTCCATCAAGTCAGTTCCAACTGATAGCAAACCCATGTACAACAGAATGAAACAATACCCAGTCCTGTACCTTGCTCACATTTGTTGCTATGTTTGAAGCCATTGTTGCAGCAACAGTGTCAATCAATCTCATTGAGGATCTTCCCCTTTTCCGCTGATCCTCTACTTTACCAAGCATGATGTCCTTCTCCAGGCACTGGTCCTTCCTGATAACATGTCCTAAGTATGTGCGATGAAGTCAAGCCGTCATCGTTTAAGTAGCATTCTGCATGTACTTCTTCCAAGACATATTTATTCTTTCTTCTGGAAGCCCATGGTATATTTATTCGTAATATCATAATTCAAAGACCTTAATTATCTTTTGGTCTTCCTTATTCATTATCCAGATTTTGCATGCATGTGAGGCTATTGAAAAGACAACGTCTTGGGTTAGGCATACCTTAGTCCTCAAAGTAACATCTTTTCTCTTTAATACTTTAAAAAGGTCTTTTGTCACAGATTTGCCCACTGCAATATGTTGCTTGAGTTCCTGACTGTTGCTTCCATGGGCACTGATTGTAGATCTAAGTAAAATAAACCAACTTCAGTCTTTTTTACATTTATCATGATGTTGCTTACTGGTCCAGTTGTGAGGATTTTTGTTTTCTTTATGTTGAGGTATAATCCATATTGAAGACTACAGTCTTTAATCTTCTTTAGTAAGTGCATCAAGTCTTCTTCACTTTCAACAAAGTGGTATCATCTGCATATCATAGGTGAATTAGTCTTCCCATAATCCTGATGCCATGTCCTTTTTCACATAAGCCATTTTTTCCAGATTATTCGTTCAGCATATAGTTTGAATAAGTATGGTAAAAAAATACAACCCTGACACACACCTTTCCTGATTTTAAACCATGCAGTATCCCCTTGTTCTGTTCAAATGACTAACTCTTGGTCTATGTGTAAGTTCCACATGAGTACAATTAAGTGTTTTGGTATTCCCATTCTTTGCAATATTATACATAATTTGTTCTGAGCAATAAAATGCCTTTATATAGGCAATAAAAAAACAGATAAATCTTTCTAGTATTCTCTGCTTTCACCCAAGATTCCTTTGACATCAGCAGTAATATCCTTCATCCCACATCCTCTTCTGAATCCAGCTTGAATTTCTGACACTTCCCTGTTTATGTACTACTGCAACCTTTTTTTTATTATCTTCAGCAAAATTTTACTTGCATGTGATACTAATGATAGCGCTTGATAATTTCCACATTCTGTGGGAACACCTTCTTTGGAATGAACATAAGTTGGTTCCAGTTGGCTGGCCAGGTCCCAATTTTCTTGGCCTAGACATGTAAGCACTTCCAGCATTGCATCTGTCAATTGAAACATTTCATTTGGGATTCTTTCAATTGCTGGAGCCTTTTTTTTTTTTTTTACCAATGCCTTCAGTGCAGCTTGGACTTCTTCCTTCAGTACAATTGGCACTTGATTATATGTTCCCTTCTGAAATGTTTGCATGTCAAGCAATTCTTTTTGTTACAGTGACTGTGCATTTCTTCCATCTTCTTTTGATGCTTCCTGCATCATTTAATATCTTGCCATTAGAATGTTTCAATATTGCAACTTGAGGCTTGAATTTCTTCTTCAGTTCTTTCAGCTTCAGAAATGTTAAGCGTGTTCTTCCCCTTTCATTTTCCATCTCCAGGTCTTTGCACATTTCATTTTTATACTTTGTCTTCTCAAGCTGCACTTTGAAATGTTCTGTTCAGCTCTTTTGATTCATGATTTTGTGTTTTGGCTTTAGCTACTTTGCATTCAAGAGCAAGTTTCAGAGTATCTTCTGACAACCACTTTGGTCTTTTCTTTCTTTGTAATGATCTTTTGATTTCTTCATGAATCATGTTCTTGATGTCATCCCACAACTCATCTGGTTTTAGGTTATTAGCGTTCAATGCACTATTCTATTCTTTAGATGGTCTCTAAATTCAGGTGGGATATGCCCAAGGTCATATTTTGACTCTCATGGACTTGTTTTGATTTTCCTCAGCTTCAACTTGAACTTGCATATGAACAATAGATAGCCTGTTCTGCTGTTGGCCCCTGATCTTCTTTTGACTGATGATATTGAGTTTCTCCATAATCCCTTTCCAGAGTTGTAATCAATTTGATTTCTGTGTACTCCATCCAGAGAAGGCCATGCATACTGTCTCCATTTATGTTATTGAAAAAAGGTTTTTGCAAGGAATAAGTCACTGGTCTTGCTAAATTCTAACATGTAATCTCTGGTGATGTTTCTATCTCTAAGGCCACTATTTTCCAAGTACCCATCCTTCTTCTTTGCTTCCAACTTTTACATTCCAATCACCACTGATTATCAACACATCTTGATAGCATATTTGATCAATTTTAGACTGCAGCAGTTGGTAAAAGTTTTCAATTTCTTAATCTTTGGCATTCGTAGTTAGTGCATAAATTTGAATAATACTATATTAACTGGTCTTCTTTGTAGGCATATGGATATTATCCTGTTACTGATAGTGCTATACTGCAGGATAGATCTGAAAAGTTATTTTTGACAATGCATGCAACACTAGTCCCTTTCATTCTGTCATTCCCAGAATAGTAAACCATATGTTTGTCTAATTCAAAAGGCCAATACCTGTCCACTTAAGCTAACTGATGCTTAGGATATGGATCTTTATATATTCTATTTCATTTTTTTACAATTTCCAATTTTACTAGATTCATACTTCATTCATTTCACATTCTGATTAATAATTGATGTTTTCAGCTGTTTCTCCTCATTTTGAATCACACCACATCAGCAAATGAAGGTCTTAAAAGCTTTACTCCATCCATGTCATGAAGGTGAACTCTATTTTGAGGAGGCAGTTCTTCCCCAGTCTTATTTTGTTTTGAGTGCCTTCAAACATGAGGGGCTCATCTTCCAACACTATGTCAAACAATATTCTGCTGCTGTTCATAAGCTATTCACTGGTCAATGTTTTTTTTTAGAAGTAGATTGCCAGGTCCTTCTTCCAACTTTGTCTTAGTCTAGAACCTCCACTGAAACCTATCCACTATGGGTGACCCTGCTGATACTCAAAATACCAGTGGCATAACTTTCAGGATCATAGGGAACACACAAGCCACCACAGTATGACAAACTGACAGACAAGTGGTGGTAGTATGTTTATATATGTATGCATATATATGTGTGCATGTGTATATATATTTAGAGACAGACAGAGATTGATTGACTGATTGATTTTAAAGACTTGGCTCACAGTATTGTGGAGGGCTGGCAAGTCCAAAATCTGTAGGTCAGGTGAGCAGCTAGAGGTTCTTGGTCTTATATCCCAAAATTCATAGGTCAGGAAATAGGAAGAGTAAAGAGTGAAGAAGTTCTGGCAAAATGTGTGTTTATAGTCTGGAGGTAGAATACACCCTAGGAAAATCTCCCTTTTTGCTCTTAAGGCCTTCAACTGATTGTATGAGGCCTATTCACATTATGGAGGGTAATCTGCTTTACTTAAGATGAAGTAATTTAATCACATGAAACTACATCACAACAGCATCTAGACTAGTGTTTGACCAAACAGCTGGGCACAATATCCTTGCCAAGTTAACACATAAAATGAACCATCACATGACGGATCCAGTAAAAATCATGTATATCTCATTTTTCATGTGTTCTAGTCTGTGGCCTCAGGACTATGTACCTTGTTTTTAACTCAGCATGATTTGTTAGTTAGCCAGGGAGACAACTACTGCTCTTTCCCATTGTATAGCACTCCAGAAAAATGTGGAATAAAGTCTGTCTTTGTCCTTCTCTCAGTGACATCATTCTTTATGCTTCCATAGGCAATTATCTCACATCAAAGTTATAAGGGTAAAGAATTAAATGTTTAAATTAGGAAGTTCATTGGGAAGACTTGTGGAAGCACTCTGAGTGGGTGACTCATTCAACTCACTCATTTATATAATTTCCATGTAACACTGGTCAATCAGATGTTTAACTTGAAAATAGAATTTTCCTCTTCTCAAATTCCAAATGTTTTTTTTTTCCTTGCAGCACTGATTTACTTTAACTATATCTTGTAAATCCACTCCATACTTATCAATGTAGTTAGGTTCCAAAGACCAAGTCATTATGTAAAAATCAGCTTTATGAGAAAATGGAGGATGATTATATCATTACATAACTGCCAAACCACTGAGAATCATGGTTCAGTTAAGGTGACCTTAACCATCACAACCAGCAATATGCTCACCTTGCACCTCAGCATTTTTTACTGCCAGATGTATATGATTGTTTTTTTTTTTTTTAATTTTCTCGTTATTTGGTTGAAAATTTACAGAGCAAATTCATTTTCCATACAGCAATTCATACACATTTTGTTCATGACATTGACTACAATCTCCCACAATGTAACAGCTCTCTTCCTACTTTCTCCTTGTAGTAACCTCTTCCCTGTGTCCTTCTTTCCTATGAATTCCAGACGACATCATTAATGCACAAAATAGGTGGATAGATATTCTACTATTGTCAAAAATATCAATTATCAGATTATGAGAAATCTGGGACATGTTTATATGTTTTAACTGGCAACTTAGCATGCAGAACGAATTAATAAAGGAATCATATATATATATATATATATATATATATATATATATACATACACATTTAGCATTGATGACCTCCTCCAACAAACTCCCAATACTTACTCCAAGAAATATTAACTGGTGATATAAAATTCTAGAGTGATCTGCTGATCTGCTTCCGAGAGCTCATTCCAATCAATGCTTGTTTTTCTTCTCCATGGCTTTGGGGCTGTATTGTAACAATGACCCAAGGGTAATGAATTACACTGCAGTATGACAATATAAATTTGTACATGTTCTAAGCCTCAAGAACAGCAGGTAGCTGACTGTCCAGAAAACAGATGATATAGCTCTCTTTCCTCTTCTTATCATTTCCCTTTTCCCTACCTCCCAACTTCTTGAATTCCTCCTTTTGTTTCTCCATAGTTCCAAGTTTCTATTTACTTTCCAGAAAGCTTCTTCTCAATCTCTTTCACAGGTTCCTTTTTTTCTTTAATCCTTTAAAACCTGTGCTCCTGAAGTTTCTTTGCTCAGTCTCCTACTTACTCTTGTTCTTGCCAACACCATTTATTTCAAACTTCCATTTCCACATCTCTGCATGAGATCCAAATCTACCACTGGCCACGGCCTTTCATGAGCTCCAGACAATAATCTTCAATGCTGGCCAGACGGTGACCTAAAGCCACATTGCCCTAAAATGAGTCCTCTCTCCATAATTCCTTTTTGTTTACTGATTTAACCATCCTATTAATCTCAGCTTTCAAAACTCAAGTAACTTTTCCCCTTTCATTTCCACTGTCAACAGAAAGTATACAGTGCTTAAAGCATACAAAGGAGGGAACAATTATTCTGGACTGGGGCACTCAGGGAAGGCTCCAAGGAAAAAGTACCATTTGAGCTGGGTTTTAAAGTTTATGGCGAAAATCATGTTAAGTAGAGGTGAGGTGTGAAAGAGAGTTTTTCAGACAGAGGGTAAATGAGGCACAGAGTTCATGTTTCGATAAGAGAGTTATGTGACTAGGTAGAATGAACTGCACAGGAAAAGATGAGTGTAAGGTAGAAATCATGGAAAATAATGAGCTTATTGCAGGAGTTTGACTTGAAGCAAGAAGTCCTGAGAACCCAGGAAAGATTTCCAAATATGAGTAATTGTATCCCATATGTGTTATCTTTCCTGGGAGACTTTAAGATAGATCTGTCTGTCTGTCTATCTATCTATCTATCTACCTACCTACTTACCTATCTCTCTCCCTCCCCCTTTTCTTCTCTTTCTCCTCCCTCTTACCCCACCCCACTGATTTTTCTCTGTATCCCCTTGTATGTTATTCAGCATACTGGAATTCAGTAAATATTTTAAGACTAGATAAATAAGGCAGCAATCTAATTTTGAAGGGGGAATGACACAGACAAACTATTTCAAAACAGAAATTCCATTTATTACTTGAACTTCATAAGCTTTTGGGGTTCCCCTCTATACATCCAAACCTTCACTCATCCAGCCTCCCTTCTCTCACTCAGCTAACCAGTTCTGCTCAGTTGGTGTGTTAGATACTATGGATATAGAGAGTAAGGCCTCAAGAAGTTATTCGTGGGAATGAGAATGACATCTAAACAAACTCTGATATATGCTACAAAGAGTACTTTAGGAGAAGAATGCCTAAAGTTAAATGGAAACATTATAAAAAGAACAACTGACCACCTGGAATGACATCTGAACCACGTAGATTATTGATTAAAAAATATTATCTCTTCTGTACTAGGAGCTAGAGGTATCTTTTATGGGATATACACCGAGTAAGTTGGGATCCCTGTTCCTAAGACCTTTTAGTATAATTAATAGTATAACACTCCCATTTACTGAGCAACTACCATTATCCCCTCTCACTTCAACCCTTTAATTATGAATTGTTAACTTTAATTTACAGACAAAAAAACTAAGATTCAAGGAAGATAAGGGACTTGCCCAATTGGACTTGGGGGTTGATACCAAAGTTCATGCTCTCTCTACTACAAAATACCTCTCAGGTCAGTAAGTAGAAGGGTATATGAATAATTATGAGAACATACAAAAGTGATTAACAGTTTCACCGGAGAATTCTACCAAACATTCAGAGAACTGACACCAATCCTACTCAAACTATTCCAAAACATAGAAAAGCATGGAACCCTCCCTAACTCATTTTATGAAGCAAGCATAACCTTAATATCAAAGCCAGGCAAAGACATCACTCAAAAGGAAAACTACAGACCAATATCCATATCCCTCAGGAATACAGATGGAAAAATCTTCAACAAAATCCTAGCCAATAGACTGCAACAACATATCAAGAAAATCATTCATCATGACCAAGTGGGG
>NW_006921736.1:105991-124895 GCF_000298275.1 Orycteropus afer afer
GACCTCTACAAAGAAAACTATAAAAAAACTACTTCAAGAAACCATAAGAGATGTACATAAATGGAAGAATATCCCATGCTTGTGGATAGGAAGATTGAACACTGAGAAAATGTCAATTCTACCCAAAGCAATCTATACATTCAATGCAATCCCAAACCAGATCCCATCAACATTTTTTAAAGATATGGAAAAACCAGTCAC
Source organism: Orycteropus afer afer (assembly GCF_000298275.1). Lineage (NCBI taxonomy): Eukaryota > Metazoa > Chordata > Mammalia > Tubulidentata > Orycteropodidae > Orycteropus > Orycteropus afer. The sequence continues at coordinate 106,193 of NW_006921736.1, forward strand.
TAACTTTATATGGAAAGGAAAGAGACCTTGGATAAGCAAAGCACTACTGAAGAAGAACAAAGTAGGAGGTCTCACACTGCCAGATCACAAAACCTACTATACAGCCACAGTAGTCAAAACAACCTGGTATTGGTTTAATGACAGATACATAGACCAAAGGAATAGAATTGAGAAACCAGAATAGATCCATCGACCTATGGGCAGCTGATCTTTGACAAATGGCTGAAATCCAAATGGGGGAAGACAGTGTTTGTTTAATAAATGGTGCTGGCAAAACTGGAGATCCATTTGTAGAAAAATGAAACAAGATCTACACCTCACACCATACACAAAAACTAACTCCAGATGGATCAACGACTTAAATGTGAAACCTAAAACTAGAAAGTTCCTCAAGGAAAAACTAGGGGCAAATTTAAGGGCCCTAATATATGTGAGAAACAGACTATCAACCATAACCCAAAATGCACAAACAGCAGAAGAGAAACTAGGTGAATGGGACCTTCTAAAAATTAAATTTTTATGTGCTTCCAAAGACTTCCGAAGAGTCAAAAGAGAACCTACAGATTGGGAAAAACTACTTGGCAATGACATAACTGACAAGCCACTTACCTGTAAATTTATAGAAAACTCCAACACCTCAATAACAAAAAGACAAATAATCTAATTAAAAAAATGGGCAGAAGACATGAATAGACACATCAAGGAGGATATTCAGCCAGCCAACAAATATATGAAGAAATGCTCACAATCATTAGCCATTAAAGAGAGGCAAATGAAAACAACAATGAGATACCATCTTGCCCCAGCACTAGTAGTAAAGTTCAACAAGACAGAAAATAACAAATGCTGGTGAGGATTCAGAGAGATTGGAACTCTCATACACTGCTGGTGGGACTGCAAAATGATACAACTACTGTGGAAAGCAGTATGGCGATTCCTTCAAAAGTTGGAATTAGAAATACTATTTGACCCAGCCATTCCATTACTAGGTATATACCCTAAAGAAGTGAGAGCCAGGACAAGAACAGATAAATGCACACCCATGTTCATCGCAGCACTATTTACAATGGAAACAACCTAGATGTCCATCAGCTGAGGAATGGATAACCAAACTATGGCAAATACACAATGGAATACTATGCAATCCTAAAGAATAACACAGAATCTGCAAAACACCACATAATATGGATGAACTTGGGGGACATTATGCAGCATGAAATGAGTGAAACACAGAAGGACAAATATTGTATTAGTCCATTACTATAAAAGTCAAGGAAAGGTTTATCTATGGAAGGAAATTTTCTTGATTGGTTACCAGGGGTGGGAAGGGAGGGAGGAAACACTGTTAGATTGGCAGAAATAAGTATTGATTTGGGTGAAGAGAAGGGCAATGTACCAAATGTGAGTGTTCAACATGGTGGCATTAAGGAAGAGAAATACATAGAGAGGTAAATGAGAGGTGCAGACATCAAAGATGAACCCTTCTGCACATACAGTAATGCGTTGTCAGTGAAGGCAAACATGGATATATGGATGGATAGATGGGTGGGCAGGCTGAACTATTAGGTTTGTCTATGCAGGAGGGAGTGTACCCAAGATCATGTATAGGGTTGGTAGACAATGGTTCTACAAGTGTATTTGTATGTTCTGTAAGAATTCCCAGGTGTATAATAGAGCTGACAAGGGACAAGGCTGTAGTCACTTCTTGGTCGCAGCCAGCTACCCAGAGGGAGTGGGTAGTTGAACCTGTGGGCTTGGGACTATAGTCGCAGGGGATATCAATCTCAATTGGCAAAGCATACTACACAAAACATTGTTCCATCTCCTACTTTGGCAAGTACGACTGGGATCTTAAAAGCTTGCAAGCAGCCATCTAGATGCAATGATGGGTCTCTCCTTGTCCAGAGCAAAGAAGAATGAAGAAAACCAAAGATTCGTGGAAACGATTAGTCCTAGCAACTGGTACACCATGAGATCCACACCCTATATGACTATGAGACCAGAAGAACTAGATGGTGCTCAGCTAGAGGGGCACTCAGAGAGGGATCTATGTAGGAGATTCTGGATAGAGAGGGAGAACAATATGGAACAAAACTCAAAATCGTTAAAAAAAAAAAAAAAAAAAGGGACCAGGTTTGCTGGTCTGATGGAACCTGGTGGAACCACTGAAACTATGGCCCCTAGCTGCCCTTCAGGTCTGGAATTGAACCCATACCTGTGGCTTCCAGCCAAACAAACGACAGACATATGAGTTCAACATTTATCTCAAGTAGATACACTCCTTGGAGAGAACAATCATTGGAGAAAGAAGGACTGTTTATGCACAGGGAGACAGCTCAGGGTGCAGGAGTGCATGGAGGGATGGACACAGGGAAGAAGTAACTATCAGGGTGAAGTTGGAAGGGAGCTGTTGCATTGGGGTAAATTGTAGTCAATGTCATGAGACAAACTATAAGTGAACTGCTGTATAGAAAGTGAATTTGCTCTACAAACTTTCACCCAAAGCACAATTAAAAAAAAAAAAAAAAAGTGATTAACTAGGAAAGAATCAGGAAAGTCTTCCTGGAAGAGATGGGCTTTTATAGCTGAACAGGACAAGATGACTGTTATCTGAGCTAATGGAAAAATCTTCATATTTAGATCTAGTGATGTAATATTTTCACCAACCCTGCTTTGTATTCAAAGTAGCACAGAGTGCAATTTTATTCTTTTGTTCCATTTGAGTTCCTGAGGTTGTATGTAGAAGTGATGTAGGGTGGCATTTCCAGAGAGCTTATTTGCCCCAACAAAAGTCTGTTTCAGGAGGTCTCTTCTCTCCTATTCTAACACAATAACAAAAATGCTTGGGGCTCAAAGTTCACTTCATTTTGTTATGGAAAACAAAGGCAGGGTACTAGGGAAAATAGGCTCATCCTTTTTCCTCACCCAAACATTGCTCAACTGATATAAATCAATTTATTTGCTCTGAGTTTGAGATCAGACACTTGAGCCTTATGTGTATAAAAGGCAAGTCACAATATCCACAGTGTGAATAATTCATGTTGTTTGTACCAGCTCTTTTAAGCCTTTCTGTTAAATCTGGAAGATTATCTTTTTTTTCCCCCCGTTTTCCTAATCAAAGGTTATTTTGACTCAACTTTAAATAATTCCTCAAGCTGTACTATTTAACTACTTGAATCAGCATTTTCAGGGCTTAGAAGCAGGTTTCTGCTAGTTCTTAGACCTGCTATACTACTAGCTCCTTAGTAAATGATAAATAGGTTGAAAGCCTGGAAGGCTGTTTTCTAATTTCTCAAGGGTCTCTTTACCACCTAATTTTCTTTTCATCAAATGTTACTTACTGAGTTATTCCAATCAACTGCTTTGATATTGTAGCTTGCTGTGATTCTGGCAGATAATAAATGTCAGAGTGGGGAGGGTAAAAGAGCTGAGCCTCAAATTTAATAATATTGTTTGTTTGAAACTGGCTCCACTTTCATCATACTGAGTCTCTTGAGGGGGCAAGGCAAGACCTTTACTCAGCCATCTTGATAAGATCCTCGGGGTTCCCATTGGTCTCTCCAGGATTTGTCGTGTGTGCAAGAGAGAAAAAGATTTTGAATATCTAAAACAAAAAGTGACCTATGATTTGTCTTGAAAATCACATTTTATTTTGAGTTTTACAGTCATAGTAGCATATTAATGTGCAGTCTATCAAAGATAAAATTTTAACAAAGATGTTAAATTAGTGTATCTCATAGAGTCTAGCAGGAAAGATTATTACTACTTGGAAGTTGGGAGGACTAAAGTGGGTTGTCACAGGTGGCAAACATGTGGAAGGCAAGTCACAGTAGCCCCTTCCATACCACATTAAACACTGCACACAAAATCAAGCATTTGGCCATGCTGAACTCAGCTATGGCTCAGAATCCTTCTCAACACAGTCCACCAGGAATCCACTGCCTATCTTGAGCAGCCATGCTAGAGGAAAATTTCAGTCAATCCTGATCAGTTAGGTAATTATGTCCAAGTGCTGGACCAGTTATAGATCAACCCAGGAGGCTGCCTTATTCCCTATTAAGGCACCATATTAAAATGATTGAATAAAGTGAGGGGTTTCCATGTAATTATTCAGCACTGGCAGTATGCCATGGTTCCTCTTGCAGTGGGTTTTCCATGACAGCTCACTGCTAACATTTCATCTCATTAGTAGCTTCTTTACTGCATTATCAACTAGCTCACCACATTAATAGCTATCTAAACCTTATTAATAAAAGAGTCCCACCTACTTTGAAGCTTTTGGCTGAGATGTTAGTGTTGGTTCCTGCAGCATAGGGAATTACTTGGTATTGCCCTTGTAGACACAGTCTTTCTGACTCCCTCCAGATGACTGGGTGGAACTATACAAATGTGAGGTGCTGTGGCCCATCAAAGGGATTGGATAGCTTATTAATAATGTAAATTAAGATACACACCATCCGTGTGGGGGTGGGTCATGGCTTAAAATGGGCCATCCTAGAGGTGAAAAGGGGGGCTTTCACTACTACCAAGAGAGAAAGAGCAGCCAGGAGTGGAAGACATCCTTGGACCCAAGATCCCTGTATGGGACCTTCTTGGCCTAGAGATGGCAGAAAGACTGCAGCAACTGAGCCAAAAGAACTGACAAACTAGCACAAGACAGAGTAGTGGACTTGCTAGCCAATGGAGGGAGAAAGTTGTGTACTTTTGAGCAGGAGGCTTGCTGATGGAGTGGGGTGCACCTGTCAGAAGAGCTAAAAGAACTTTGTAAGACTTGCCCAAGCAGGATGGAGGCCAAGTGGTAAGGCCAGGGGCCAAAGAGAAGTGTGCCTATGGGTATGGCCTAGGGAAGTCTGTCCTGTTAGAAGAATTATGTCCTAAGCAATCCTGAACCTGAATGATAACTGTCACTGCCCTAATAAACCCCATGATCATGAGTATTGTCTGTGAGTTCTGTGTGGCTGCTGCAATTAATTATTGAACCCAGCAAAGAAGTACATAGTGCTGTGGGAGGGATGGTTGGTGTCAAAACTGGTAAAAAGGCTGGAGGGTGGCAGCACATCTGACCTTATAGGAATGAGCCTTGGGCTGCTGCTGCTGCTGAGGATTCTGTCTCCCCCTCGTGAAGTTAGAGGAAGTCAGAAGACACTGCCACCATGCCCTTTTTGCAGTTCCCTTAACAACTGGCAGTAGCATTCTGACTTTTCCTTGCCCAGAGCTTCAAATTTCTGAATAAGCCCTTAAATCCTATCTCAAATATTTCTTACCTGAAATACAAAGAGTGGATTCTGTTTTCCTGTCTGAAGTACAGGCAAACAAGAGATGTGATAGTTTACAGTCTAATTTTCAAGCTAGTACTAGAAAATATTTTATTATTTACATTAATATCAACAATATAAACCAAAACCAAACTCAGCTCACTGCCATCGAGTCAATCCTGACTCATAGAAACCCCTCCTTGGGTTTCCAAGACAGTATCTCTATAGAAGTAGATTGCCACATCTTCCTTCCAAGGAGTGGCTGGTGGGTTTTAACCACCAGCCTTCTGGTTAGCAGTCTATGCCACCAGAGTATATATGTAAAATATATATGTAAAATACATACATATCTATCTATCTATCTATCTATCTATATTTTATTGTGGTGAAAACACAACATGACAACTTGCACACTTACAGCTCAGAGACGTTGCCTACACTTTTCCTGTTGTGCCACCATTATTGCTATCCTTTTTCAAAATAGTCTACCACCTATTAACATAAACTTAATGTCCTGTTCTCCCAAAATCTTCCCCTTTTCCACTCTCTCCTACCCCTGATAACCACTAATAATCTTTTATATAGATAGATACTCAGATAGATATCTTTTTTTTTTCAACCTATCTAGAAATTTTCCCTCTGCTCCCCTCCCATCCCAGATAACCAACAAAGAAAGTTTTATTTGAAGTATAAACCTTTCCTTGACTTTTTATAATAGCAAACTAGTACAATATTTGTCCTTCTGTGATTGACTTATATCACTCAGCATAATGTCCTCCAAGTTCATCCATGTCATGCAGTGTTTTGCAGATTCAACATTATGCTTTAGGGTTGCATAATATTCCATTGTGTGTATGCACCACAGTTTGTTTATCCATTTCTCGGGTGGTGGGCACTTAGGTTGTTTCCATCTCTCTGCTATTGTGAACAGTGCTACAATGAACATGGGTGTACATATATCTCACTTCTGCCTCTCACTTCTTTAGGATATATACCTAGTAATGGGATTTCTGGATCAAATGGTATTTCTATTTACAACTTTTGAAGAAATCACCATACTTCTTTCCACAGTGGTCATATCATTTTACAGTCCCACAAGCAGTGTATGAGAGTCTCAAGATCTCCACATCCTCATAAGCATTTGTTATTTTCTGTTTTGTTGAACTTTGTTATGAATGCTAGGGTGAGATGGTATCTCATGGCTGTTTTGATTTGCATCACTCTAATGGCTAATGATCACAAACATTTCTTCATGTGTTTGTTGGCTGCCTGAATATCTTCTTTGGTGAACTGTCTGTTTGTGTCTCCTGCCCATTTTTAAATTGGACTGTCTGTCTTTTTGACATCGAGGTGTTGGTGTTTTCTTTAAATTTTAGAGATAATTCCTTTGTTTGATACGTCATTGGCAAATATTTTTTTCCCATTCTGTAGTTCTATTTTGACTCTTTAAGAGAAGTCTTTTGATGGAAATAAGAATTTAATTTTTAGAAGGTCCCATTCATGTAGTTTATCTTCGGCTGTTTCTGCATCTTGGGTTTGTTTGTACATGCTTGGTAGACTATTTATGCCATAAATTAGGGCCTTTAAGTTTGCCCCTATTTTCTCTTTGATGAATTTTATAGTTTTAGGTACACATTTAAGTCCTTGATCCGTCTGGAGTTCATTTTTGTGTATGGTGTGAGGTATGGCTCTTGCTTCATTTTTCTGCAAATGGATAACCAGTTATGCCAGCACCATTTGTGAAAGAGACTATTTCTTCCCCATTGAATGCATTTTGGCCCTTTGTCAAAGATCAGCTGACCATAGGTTGATGAATCTATTTCTGAGTTTTCAATTCTGTTCTGTTGGTCTATGTGTCTGTCATTGTACCAATATCAGGCTGTTTTGACAACTGTGGCTGTATAGTAAAATTTGAGATCTGACCAGAGATATTTCACAGCAGCTTCCTGGTGAGCTCCTGTGAAACACATGCTTCATGACTGCAGAAGGAACAGGTGGAGTTTCCCAGAGGATCCTGAGAATTGTAGTAGGCTTTTGGTGAACTCTTTGGAGACATCTGCTTCAAAAGCTTTTGCCTGAGGTCTCTGTGGTGCCATCTTCTACCTTTACTTCCCCAGAGCCTCCCACATTTAGATAAGCCCCTAAATTCAATTTATCATATATGAAATATATAGTGTTTTCTGTTTTCTAGCTGTACCCTGCTGATATATCAAATACATGAATACATGAATGAATAGCCAGGATATATATATATATATATCATTATTCTAGATTATTCGTCATAGTAAGAAAACAACTGTGCCGGAAATATTTCCTTTCGTCCAAACATTTATGGATAGCCCACATTTCCTATTTTCCCATGCAGCTTAATTTGTCATCTCTGCATGGGGCCATGTCACTATTTCTGGTCCGTGGGTCTATCATAAGCAGAAAGGATGGATTATTATATGGCCACGGCATTTAAGAGCTTCTTATGCCACCTCCACACTCTACTAACCTTCCATAGAGGTCTTCTATTATTATGGTACAGCTACAAGATGGTAGATCCACAAGCCTGGGTTTCTGAATACTATGTGGATAGAAACTCCCTAAGATCAGGGACCTTGTTTTCTTCCTCACTGCTCTAATTGTGGCATGTACAATGCCTAGCACACTACTTGGAACACAGTATATACTCAGTAACTAACTGTTGATGTGAAATAGATAAATACATAGGTATCAAAATACAGTGTTATGAGTTTTCTGGCACAGGAGAATACACACATGCCCTTTCCCTAGAAAGAGGGCTGTATTTCTTTATAAAGAATGTAGACTGAAATCTGAGCTATTTTCAAATGTGAACCAGTAGTGCATATGGTAATGGTTTCATAAAGTATGTTAATCAAGGAACCAAAAAAAATCATTTAATCTAGGAGGGTTCCTTACCACCATCAAATACTGATTATATTTACATAGAAATTGACTCATTATCATGCAGCTGATAAACACTGCCAAAGTGTGAGCCTGCAGAAATGTATTTGTCAGAGGGAATCTCTAATTCTCAACTACAGGAAATAATCATTTTAAAGATTGTCACACAAAAATGTGACATTCCTGTGTCATTGTATTTTTCTTTCCCCATAGCAGAAGCAAAGATGAATAAAGTTAGTAAAAAATAAGGTTACCATATTTTAAGAATTCCAAATGTTAACAATTTAGAAATTTACAATGTTGTTTTTGTTAGGTATTGTCGAGTAGATTCTGACTCGTAGCAACCCTACGCACAACCAAACAAAACACTGCTTATTCCTGCACAACCTCACAGTCTTTGCTATGTCTGAACCCATTGTTGCAGCCATTGTGTCAATCCATCTCACTGAGAGTCTTCCTGTTTTTCACTGACCCTCTACTTTACCAATCATGATGCCTTTCTCAAGGGACTGGTCCCATGATAACATGTTCAAAGTAAGTAAGACAAAGTGTTATCATCCTTCCTTTTAAGGAGCGTCCTGGCTATACTCCATCCAAGAGAGATTTGTTCATTCTTCTGGAAGTCTGTGGTATATTCGATATTCTTTGGCAACACCATAATTCAAATGCACCATGCTTATGATGATAGAAGTGATAATGGCAAAAATAAGAACTTTAAATGGATATTTTAGGTTCTGAAAATCCATTTACAATGTTAAGCTGTTAAAAATGTCTATAAATGAGGACTAATATAGTGATCCCAGTTTGGTTTGTTAAAGATGCATCCGTTAGGTGGGTGTGTATGTATGGAACCATAATTTAATTGTATGTGTAAATAAAAATATATAAATGTACACAATTAAAACATTCTCACCTCACAAATTTAAGCAAAAGGTGCAAAATGAATGCTTAAATATCCAAGTACCATATTTTTAGTCTGATTTGCATTCTTCCATATATTTTATTCTAAACTAAGCCTTCGCTAATGTTGCAAACCCAAGTGAATTTGGGTTTCCCTTTTGACCTGCTGTTGAAACTAGGCCTGAGGCTCTCACATACCTGAAATCAAACCTGTTATTGAGTCTATTCCAACTCATAATGACCCTACAGGACAGAGTAGAAGTGCCCTACAGGGTTTCCAAGGCTGTAATCTTTACAGAAGCAGATTGCCACATTTTTCTCCCGCAGAGCAGCTGGTGGTTTCAAACCACCAATCTTTCAGTTAGCAGCTGAACACTAACCACTGTGCCACCAGGGCACTCTATTTGCAGGAAGGTTTCCCTGCTCTGTTCTGCATTCAGGTTTCAGACCCTTTGGTTGAAGAGCTTTAATGTGGAAAACCAGGTAAGGGTAGCTCTGCACTGATCTCATAGTGGACCTAACTGTACCATCCTCTTTTGTTCTAGAGAACATTTTGTGTTGAAAAGCTAAACTGATTTGTATAATGTAAAATTTAAGAATGCCATCCAATAAGATTTTAAGACTTAAGCAAGGTTAATATAGTCATTTATTTTCTTTCTGTTGATTTACCTCTCTACTTTCCTTAAATATGTGTGAAATTAATAGTTAAAATAGTGACTTTAGCATACAACTTCTAATTTATATAATTTGTTCAAGATTATATAAAGAGGGCTTCTCCAAACTCCTACTTCAGTTATATTAAAAACTACAGTGATAAAAGGTACAAAAACACCCATTCCCTATAAAAACACTGAACAAAATAGGAATAAAAGAGAAATTCCTCAACATAATTAAGGGCATATATACAAACTAATGGCCAACATTATTCTCAATGGAGGGAGACTGAAAGCATTTCACTTATGAATGGGTACCAGACAAGGATGCCCTTTATCAGCACTCCTCTTCCATATTGTTTTGGAAGTCCTAGCCAGAGCAGTGTTTTGTTTCTGCTGTGCATGGGGTCGTTATGAGTCGGAAACGACTCAACGGTACTTAACAACAACAACAGCCAGAGCAATAAGGCAAGAAAGGAAAATAATATTGTTATTGTTTTTATGTGCTGTCGAGTGAGACCTGACTCATAGAGACCCCTCCTTGGGTTTCCAAGACAATATCACTTAGGGAAGTAGATTGCCTAACCTTCCTCCTGAGGAGTGGCTGGTGGGTTTGAACCTCCAGACTTCTGATTAGCAGTCAAGTGCCTTAGGCACTATGCTACCAGAGCTCCCAGGGAAATAATAGCATCCAAATTAGTAAACAAGTAGTAAAACAATCTCTATCTGCAGATGATATGGTCTTATACATGTTGTTGTTGTTAGAAATCCCAAAGACTCAGTAAGAAAATTACTGGACTAATTGAAAGTTTCAGTAAAGTGTCAGGGTACAATATTAACATACAAAAATCAGTCTATTCCTTTATATTAATAAAGGGATTTCTGAAAAGGAAATCAGGAAAGCAATACCATTCACAATAACCACCTGAAAGATGAAGTACTTAGGAATATATGTAATCAGAGACACAAAAGACCTATATATTTAAAAAAAAACACAAAAAACTACAAAACACTATTACATGAAAACAAAAGAGACTTACATAAGTGAAAGACTATACCATGCTTATAGACAGGAAGACCTAACATCATGAAAATGTCAATATTACCCAAAATGATCTACAGATATAATGCAATCTCAATTCAAATTTCATAAGCTTTCTTTAAGAGATAGAAAAACTAATCACCAACTTTACAAGGAAAGGAAAGAGACTCCAGATTAGCAAAGCATTACTAAAAGAAGTAGGAGGCCTTACACTCCCCAATCTAAAATCCTACTATACACTTACAGTAATTAAAAGAGCCTGGTACTGAACAATAACAGAAACATAGACCAATGGAACAGAATTGAGAACCCAGAGTAAATCCATCCACCTATGGACAGCTGATCTTTGACAAAGGGCCAAAACTCATTAAATAGAAAGCAGAAAGTCTCTTTAATAAGTGGTGCTGACAAACTGGATATCTATTTGCAGAAAAATGAAACAGGACCCGTATCTCACATTATATATAAAAACAAACTCAAGTTGGATCAAATACCTGAAAGTAAAACCTAAAACCATCAAAGAAAAAATAGGGACAAATTTAGGGGCCCTAATTCATGCTACAAATATACTATTGAACATAACTAAAAACACACAATCACCGGAAACAAAATAGATGACTGGGGCCCCCTAAAAATCAGTAACTGATGTGCATTGAAAGATTTCATCAAAAGAGTAAAAAGAGAACCCACAGATTGCAAAGAACTTTTTGGCAATGGCATATCACATAAGGGGCTAATCTCTAAAATTTATGGAAAACTTCAACACCTTCAACAACAAAAAGACAAGTAAGCCAATTAAAAAATGAGCAGAAGACATGAATAGATACTTCATCAAAGAATACATTCAGCTGGCTAACAAACACATGAAGCAATGTTCTCAATCATCAGTCATTAGAGAGATGCAAATCAAAACAATGAGATACCATCTCACCCCAGCCCTAATAGCAAAGTTCAATAAAACAGTAAACAGCAAATGCTGGCAAGGGTGTGGAGAGACTGGAACCCCCATACATTGCTGTTGCAATCACTGTGGAAACAATATGATGATTCCTTAAGAAGTTGGACATAGAAATACTGTATTATCCAGCAATCCTGCTACTAGATATATACCCCAAAGATATAAGAGCCATGATATGAAAGATATATGCACACCCATGCCCTGGGTGTAGTGCTTAAGGCATTTGACTGCTAACCAGAAGGCTGGCAGTTCAAATCCATTAGCCACTCCTTGGAAGGAAGACTGGGCAATCTACTTCCATAGTGATAATGGCTCAGAAACCCAAGGAGGGGTTGCTGTGAGTCGGATCTGACTCGATGGTGGTGAGCTTATTTTTTTGTTTGGTTTGTCACAGCACTTTTCACAAGAGCAAAATTGAGGAAACAACCTAAATGCCCATCAACAGAGAAATGGATCAACAAACTACAGAATACTATGCATCCAATGGAATACTATGCAATATTAAAGATGAATCTGTGAAACATATCATAACATGGATGAACCTAGAGAACATTATACTAAGTGGAATTAATCACAAAAGGACAAGTATTATATGAGAACACTACTATAAAAAGTCAAGAAAACAGTTTCACACAAATGAAATGTTCTTTGATAGCTATCAGGGTCACAGAGGGGAAGGGAGGGTAAATTACTAGCTGAGGGCAAATACTGATTAACTTGCTAGAGAAAGAAGAAAAAAAAAAATTTTTAAAGGGTCGGGGGAGAAAATCCTGGAAAAATCCTAGCTGCAGACTCTGCTGAAGATCACTTTTAGAATGTGCAGAGGCAAATAAGAAAGGGAATTTTGCAATTTAATGCACTGTTCTTTTATTTTAATTTCCACTCTGAGATAATACGTAGTTAATTTTAAAAGATCCTACATTGAATACAGGATAGAGCACATAGGATTTTGGGTAACTGTATTCGACTCTGGAAAATGGAAGATATTTTTGTAGACTTTACTCCATATTGAATGTGAACCTCTCACATCGCTGACAATACAACTTTAGGATAAAGACTGTGTCTCATTCATGTTTCATCCTCAAGCTGCTACATAATAATGTGGTTAAATTCTACACAAGGAAAATATTTTTCTTATTCTCAAGTGTATTGGAAACAAGTCCATCATCATTTATTTTGGCTTTATTTTATCTGGCTGAAGATTGGGTATAATGTAGAGCATGTTAGGTACAGAGACTGGAGAAAAGACTAGGTAGGGGCCTTGGCAAGTGCAGTTGGAGCAAAGCTATTTTGGATTCTTACAATATATAAATTCCGTATCTGTAAATTTATTTTGATACTGAGATATTCAGATATATTGGAACTTGTGTTATCAAAGAATGTCCTATTGTGTATAGGACATTCTTTGATAGCACAAAGAATATATAAAATGCTCTTTATATATAAAGAGCATTTTCCCAAAATAACTAAGTATATTATAGTCTTGTTTTAAAGCCAAGTAATAACTTTTGGCTATTTTTGTACATGAAGTCAAAATTTAGCATGAAATTTATTTTTCTAGACTTAAATTATTAATATAATTAATTTGGAGTAACACTTTCTCAGTATAAATATTATTCATCTGTATTTTTACTTATTCAGATGTACACAAAGTCCAATATAATGAAAAATTCCAAAGCTTACAAAAACAAAGAAATACAATTTTGATCTAATATTACACATTATATGTTTTTGTTTACAAGTTTTATTTTGAAACCATCTCAAACTTATAAAAGAGTTCAAGCACAGTATAAAGAACTTTTTTCCTTAAACTATTTGAGAATGAATTGCCAATTTGATACACATGAGCCCAGAACACCTTAGTGTGTATTCCCCACAAACTATCCTATATAATCCTCACATATTCATCAAAATCAGGAAGTGAAGGTTGATACATTACTACCACCTAATCTTCAGACCAAGAGCTCTGGTGGTGCAGTGGTTAAGGCATTTGACTGCTAACAAAAAGGCTGGTGGTTAGAACCTACCAGCCGCTCCATGAGAGAAAGATGAGGCAGACTGCTTCCATAAATATTTACAGCCTCAGAAACTAATGAGGGCAGTTCTATTCTATCCTATAGGGTCGCTATGAATTGCAATCGACTTGATGGCAGTGGGTTTGTTCTTTTTGGGAATCTTCAGACCATATTCAAGTTTCTCTAATTGCCCCAACAATAACCTTTATCTCTAAAGAAAAGATTCAGTTAAGAATGAAACACTGCATCTTGCTGCAACGTCTCTTTAGTTTCTTTCAAACTGGAATAGTTCTTCTGCATTTTATTTGTTTGTTTTAGCTTAACACTTCTAAAGAGTTCAAAGCAGAGTTTTTGATTATCCTTAATGTATGTTTGTCTGATATTTCCTCATGATTACACTCAGGTTATAAATCTCTGGCAGGAATATTCAGGAAAGATGCTGTGTTCTTCTCATAATATCCAATCAGGTGACCTATGATTTCTTATTGTCCAAATAACTGACAATGTCTATTTTGATCATGTGGTTAATGTGGCTTTTCTCAGATTACTGTAATTTATAAGTATTTTGGGAAGTACTTTGAAATTCTGTAAATATCTGACCCGTTATCAAACTTTCATATTATTCATTCATTTACTTATATCAAGGAGCTCTGGTGGCACAGTGCCTAAGGCATTTGACTGCTAACCAGAAGGCTGGCAGTTCAAACCCACCAGCCACTTGTCGGAAGGAAGATGGGGCAATCCACTTCCGTAGTGACACTGCCTTGGAAACCCAAGGAGGGGTCACTATGAGTCGGGTCCGACTTGACAGCACATAACAACAACAACAAACAACAAACAGCCAACTTCAAGCCAACATCCCAAGGTTCATTCTAGTCTTTTCTCTTTCTATATTTTCCTTCTCAGACAGTGGGAAATCAAGCTCTTATAATACTTAACATATTTACTTATTTGCACTCTCCGTGAGTAACCAATTTCTTACTGCTGTCCCATACCCTGAATTGATGTCCTCTTCAATATGCCTGGACTCTGGTTCTCCTTCTTCGGCCACATCTTTCATGGAAGCCCTTTCATCCAGCTTAGGCTCTGACACCCCACATCAGGCCACTCCCATGTGCGACACCCTTCTCATCCCTCAGGAGCTTCCAACACCCTGTGCCAGGCCTTCCAATTACATGCATGTCCTGTTCACAGTGCTTGGTTCTGACTCCAAGTACCTGCCCTTGCCAACTTGGACAGCCTCTTCATGCTTCTTAGTGCCCAAAGCCCACGCTAGGCCATTCCTAATTCAATTCCTCCATTGCTCTGCCCCCCTTAACTGCTTTCATACTGAATTGTTCAGGAAAGTGGAAAAGGAGAAGGAGAGAAAGGGATACATATGCTTCTATATCCATACACAGTACTAATAGGGGTAGGGTGAGGATACTGAATCTTTGGAACTGTCTAAATTTTCATTAGTTGCATATGTTATTTATTTGTTTGTTTGTTTATTTATTTATAATATGTACGAAGATGTCCATATTTCCTTGATTGTAACTGAAATTATATCATTTTTAAAGAATTAAAAAAATAAAAAGATCCAAGGATTCAGTATCCTCACCCTACCCCTATTAGTACTGTGTATGGATATAGAAGCATATGTACGTACAGCCCTCTTCTTCTTTTATAAAGCACAAATGGGATTATACTACATGAACTGATCTGCTACTTTTTCCTTTTTCCTTTAAATATATCTTAGGGACCTTTATATGGCAACACAGAAGGTTACTATTTAAATCACAGGGAAGTAAGTTTTCAACTGATGATCACTAGTTTTCTTTGTTTTTTTTAATCTTTTTCTTGCAAACAATGCTACAAAACACATCCTTGTACAAATATCCTTGGGCAAGTATCTGATCACATTTTCAATTTTTAAAAATTCATTTAGTCTCAAAATCAGTAATTAAGTAAACAGGAATGTGAAATGTCAGCTACTTAAAAGGTATAATATACTATCTTAACTACGAATTAATTTTGTACCATAAAATGTAAGGCACAATCAGATCATTTTATCTAAATGGTAGAATCAACCCCTCTCCCGTTTTACAACACATGAAGGAACTTAAAGGAGGAAGGTCTAAAAAATTTACTGATAAAGCCAGTACTGTTGTTGTTGTTAGGTGCCACAGAGTTGGCTCTGACTCACAGCAACCCTCTGTACAACAGAACAAATTGCTGCCCAGTGCAGTGCCAGCATGATCCTTTCCATACTTGAGCCCATTGTTGCAACCACTGTGTCAATCCATCTCGTTGAACCCCTTTTTTGCTTGTACTCCACTTTACCAAGCATGATATCCTCCAGGGAATGGTCCCTTCTGACAATATGACCAAAGTAGGTGAGACCAAGTCTGGCCATTCTCACTTCCAAGGAGCATTCCAGCTGCTCTTCATCCAGGACAGATTTGTTCATTCTTCTGGCAGCCCATGGTACTTTCAGTACCAACACCAGAGCTCAAAAGCATCAACTCTTCTTCAGTCTTCCTCATTCACCATCCAGCTTTCACATGCATATGTGGCAACTGATGATACCATGGCTTAGGTGGTTGTTGTTGTTGTTATGTGCTGTTGAGTTGGACCCGACTCATAGTGACCTCTCCTTGGGTTTCCAACGTGGTATTGCCCAATACTCCATGGCTTAGGTTAGAAGCACCTTAGTCTTCAAAGTGACATCTTTGCTCTTCAGCACTTTAAAAAGATCTTTTGCAGCCTATCTGTCCAGTGCAATATGACTTCTGATTTCTTGACTGTTACTTGCATGGGTGTTATGGATCTAATAATGTGAAATCTTTGACATTTTCAATCTTTTCTCCATTTATCGTGATGTTGCCTATTGGTCCAGGTGTGAGGAATTTTGGTTTCTTTATGTTGAGGTGTAATCCATACTGCAAATTATAGTTTTTAATCTCCCTCAGTAAATGCTTCAAGTCATCTTCACTTTCAGCAAGCAAAGTTGTGTTGTCTGCATATGACAGGTTATTAACGAGTCTTCCTCCAATCCTGATGACCCATTCTTCTTCATATAGTCCAGCTTCTCAGATTATTTGCTCAGCTTACAGGCTGAATAAACATGGTAAAAGGATACAACCCTGACACACACCCTACCTAATTTTAAACTATGCTACCAGCAGCCATAAATCCACAGGACTTGACAAAAGAATAAATGCTACAGAAGTAAATTTCAACATACAAGGTGTGATTCTTTCACTATCTTCTTTGTGTCTTTCACAGATATATCTGGTACCGCATTGTGTCCCTTCACAGAGCTATTTAAATTCCACGGTACAAAAATGGCAAGGAGGCCACATGTTCTGACCTCCTCTAATCCCACAAGAGGAAGGCAGAATCACCATCAATAGCACAAGGCCTTTTACTGCAAGGCCAGACATGCTGCCTCCCTCCAGCCCTTTCACCAATCATTCCTCCCAAAGCACCCACCACCTCTCTCCTGGGTTCAATAATTTGCTGCAGTGGCCACAGAGAACTCACAGATTATGGAGTTTATTAGGGAAACACCAGGCTACAATTCAAGTTCAGGAAAAACGCTCAGTCTTTCTCCCAGCCCACCGTCTCTCAGCCAAGTCTCTCACAGTCTCTCCTCCAGCAGTGCAAGTCCCTCGGTGTCTTACTCAGCAATGCGTGTCTCTTGCATCTCTTTCCCAGCAGCACTGTCTCTTTCCAGGGTGCATGTCTCTTTCAGCAGCATGTCTTTCTCAACCAGCAGTCAGAGAGAGAGTTCTGCCTCTAGGAGGCCTCCTTTTGAGCCCAGCAGGGTGGTCAAACTAGGCAATCATAGCATCAGAACTCTAAGCACTTGAGAGAGAGTGGGCACCTCCCAGAACATTGTTTTGTGCCACTCCCAACAGAAATACTCCAGGTCCACTTCAGTAATCAGGAGCTCCTCAGTTGCTCATAGAAAATCCCACCTTGGAGTTTACAAAGACTTATGGGGAGAAAAGCCACACTAAGTAATTTACTACACCACACATGGTATACAGTTTACCCACTGGAACTGGTAGGGTCCTGAAGTTGATATCAAGTTAAACTTTTCACTCCTGTTCTATTTGTCTTCCAGTGCCAAATCAATGACTTTATTTTCAACACTTAATTATCTTTATCATCCACAAATGCATCACATTTAATGAAAGACACGATCAATAAGGAAGACGACGATCAATAAAGATAAAACTGAAATCAAGATCTTAAAGCCGAACCACTGAGAAGGACGACAAAAAATTTTAAAAAAGGCAAAGTGGCTGCTAAAGAGCAAATTACCTTACAAGAAAGGAGAGAACAGACCCTTAGGGTACATGAGGTACAAGAAATGAATTGTCGGTATAAAAGTTTCCTAGATAAGGTTTGAAACAAGAAAAACTTGGAATAAGAAAAATATATCAGGAAAAAAGGAAAAAAAACAAACTGTTGGCTTGTGGTCCTCCTCAATCTGAAGTATTTCCTTAAGGTGTCAAGGTTCTCCACTAAATATTCTTGAATCTCAAACTGAGAACCTGTCTTTGGATTGCATTATTTAACCACTGTTTTAAGTTATTATTCATTATGCTCTTGTCTTATCTAAGTGCAGAGGGAAAAAAATAAAATAGGAATAAAACATACAATACATCCTCACCAGGAAACACTCTATTTTCAATAAAATAATTACTTAATAAATCAAACTAAATTAACATGGTCTTGAACTTATGAAAAAGGAAACAAGACACTTTTTAAAGTATTTAATACATATATGAAATGGATTCATCATGTATCATATCACAGAAATGACAACGTGGAAGAACCTGTAAGTCAATTTTTATAACCCTAAAATATAAGCATAGGTACTGAAACAAGGCGGGCTTGTGCTTACTCACTGATCTGCACTGAACACGTTCCCTTGTTACCCTACCGAGAGGGACCAGGTCTTCGGGAGCAAGGTAAGC
>NW_006921736.1:128155-132312 GCF_000298275.1 Orycteropus afer afer
AACAAAATATAGTAATTTAAGTTTCTGGTGATTTTTAAAGTGGTAACAGCCCCAAGGTATTGCAATCTCTTTGTGGGTTCCATACCCTGCTCATATATTTATAAATAGTTTCTTTATTAAACCCTCCTGAAATCATACTAATTCCATTGTACCATCTATTTTCTGCTGGGACTCTTGCTGATACAGGAATAACAGAGAATGTTCTTTCATGGAACCTGGCTAAAAAGGAAAAGGCACTGATAGGTATAAGTAGAGGATGGGATGCAATGAAGTCAGCTTTTACATTCTTTCAATCTGTTAGAACCTGTGTGCACCATACCAATCTGTTAGAATTTAGTGTGTAAAAAAGGTAAAACCATATTTATTTTATTTTTGCAATGACATCTACCTCTAGTTTTATTTGTTGAGGTTAGGAGTAGCTCTCTAGAGCCATTCTGGGATTGCAAGATTCAGGACAACGGGACAAACCTTGATCTTTAGGCCCTGGACATTACTAAGATAACTAGTCCTTCCCCAGAGCATCATGGTACTTTTGCAGGTAGGCATTCTTGTGTCTTAGCTCAGCCAAGATGACATTAGTGAAACTCCCAAAGCCTGAAAGACCACCTGACAGCTACCCCTCTCAACTGCTGTACCTTTGGGGATGCAGTATACCTCTGGCTGCTACCATTTGTAGACTTGGCAGTCTCCCCCTTCCCTTCCTGGTATCTAGAATCCATTTTTCACCACAACTAATTTTTCAAAACTTAACTCAGAACACAGGGTTCCCTGAATAAAGATATAAAGGACTTAGCAACAAAGGGAACTTATTTTTAAATAAGGGGAAGAGTAACACAAAGCAAAGATAACAGACTTGTGAAGACCAAAGACGAAGAGAAATATTAACTATTTAAAATCAAAGATGACTTCCATAAGACTCTGAAGGTCAAACAGGAATTTTTAAAATTAAGTGAATTCTAGTGGTCATATTTTATCTTAATGGTGATTGAAATCAACAAAATTATTAGAAAGGAACACATAAAGGGTCTAAAATTGTTATCCTCAAGAGTTCAAATCTAGAATTCAGTGGAAAAATAAATTTAAATTTTTAACAGCTATTTTTGTAGCGTAGTGCCTAAGGCACTTGATTGCTAACCAGAAGGCTGGCACTTTAAACCCACCAGCCACTCCTCCGAAGGAAGTTTGGGCAATCTACTTCCGTGGTGATACTATCTTGGAAACCCAAGGAGGGGTCGTTATGAGTCAGATCCAACTCAACAGCACATAACTACAACAATTTTTTAGAAATACAAAGGGTATAGTATTAGTTTAGTAAGATCCCACTGAAGTGACATGGAATCAAATGATCTCTTTCTGAGATGCAGAGTAAAATCTATTTATTCTCCTCCACACACTGTGAGCCACTGTTTTAACTTATGTCTTCTTTGTGTACATTTGTATGAAATACTACAGCACTGAGGCACTAATTATGTCAAACCAAGACACCAAAATGGTAATTATTACAAGGATATAATATTCAAAATTCAGTACTTTTTTTGTTTTTCCACTGATGGCATTAAGTATGGAATAGAAACCAACGATTCTCAGAATAGGCAGCATTGTCAATTTCAGAAGTTGATGGACGGTGGTTCAATAACTAGAAAAAAGAAATCCTACTGCCCCACAAAACTAGACCTACTTATAAAATAACTTTAAAGTAATAACTTACAAAATTATTTTGCATTTAATTAAGCAATAAAAGAGTCCAGGAGGATCTATTTAATCTTGCATGTATATATAATCACGGGATTTGACAAATTTTCTTTGTAAAGGTAACCAAGTACAAAATAAGCATATTTTTACTGAGACACTAAGTCTCTGAGCTAATTACCATAAAACAAATGAGCTTGGAGCATATGAAAGAAGATGTGAAACAGTTTTATCCAAAAAGAGTTCAAGAACTTTTGTATAAGGAACACAGTTTCTGACTCTGAGGCATTGGTGTATGTGCAAAGATTTTAAACTAAGTCCATTCAGTGAGGTAAGTAACCTTCTCTAATTGCTGATTTTGATTACTTAAAGACTAACCTGGAGACTTGTTTCTTAGTGTAACACAAACAAAATTATTACCACTGAATTAATACCCAATTTTGGGAAGACATTCTGTTGCCAATTATTTTATTAGGAGTTAATGCGATGAGATCAAATCAGATCACACCAAGGTAAATGTCTTACTTGCAACTTTTCTAGTAAGGAATGTTGAAACACAATTTGTTATTGCAGACTTTAAAACAAAGGATCTGAAAGGAAGACAAAATTTCAAAGGTTAGACAAACAATAAGGTGCTGTAGTGGTGTAGTTGTTAAGGCTCTGGCAGCTAATCCAAAGGTAGGTGGTTTGAACCCACCAGCTGCTCCGTAGAAGAAAGACGAGGCAGTAAGCTTCTGTAAATATGTGCAGCTTTGGAAACCCTGTGGGGGTCACTATGAGTCAGAATCAACTCAGTGACAGTGAGTTTTGTTTTGGGTTTAGAGTCACATATTCCTTTCAGTATATTTACTAAAATCTGTCTTGCACTAAACACCAAACTTCTACAACTGTCCTTTGTGGTTGTTGTTAGGTATCATCAAGTCTATTTTCAACTCACAGTAACCTCACATGAAAGAATAAAACTGCCCCCATTGGCTATTAATCAGAAGGTTTGCTGTTTAAACTCATTAGCTGCTCTGCGGAAGGAAGATGGGGCTACCTACTTCAGTAAAGATTTACAGCCTTGGAAATTCAATGCGGGTCGCTATGAGGCAGAATCGACTTGTTGGCAGTCAGTTTGGCTTTCTTGTTTAGTCTTTATGGAAGCAGATTACCAAGTCCTTCTCCCACAGAGCTACTGGGTGGGTTTGAACTGCCAACCATTCAGTTAGCAGCTGAGCGCTTAACCATGGTCCCACCAGGGTTAGTAGCATAAAAATAAGTGTTTCAAAATATAGAGAGTGAAAAAGGTTTTATGATTATTAATATTTCTAGTACATTGTTTCACTGGTTTATCCTGTATTTCTTGAGCACTTAGCATGACTCAGAACTGTGCTAGACTGAAAATAAAACACCAGATACAATCTCTGCTCTCATGGAGTTTACAATCTAATGGGAGAGACAGGTGGGAGACATTACACAGAAATACATTTCTTCTAGGAGGATGGTGAAAGCTCTCCAGTTTTGGAGCCAGGTAAAATTGAAACGAGATCTTGCCACCCTTACCCCGTATGATGGTGAAATAATGACTGGATTTTACCCTCATTTGCAAAATAAGAATTGAGAAACCTCCCACTGAGAATTCTTCTGAGGATTAACTGGGATAACGTCTGGAAATGGTCTAATAATTAATAGATATACAATTTATTCCCTTTCTCCTTCATTATTTTTCTCTCCCTTATTTTCCATTCATATAAATTGGTGTTGTGTCGTTGTTGGATGCCACTGAGTTGGCTCAAGTCATAATGACCCTATGTACAATGAATGAAACACTGCCCAGTCCTGAACCATCCTCACAATCCTTGCGGTGCTAGAGCCGATCACTGCAGCCACTGCTGTCGATCCATCTCATTGAGGGTTTTTCCTTTTTTGTTGTTGACCCTGTACTTTACCAATCATGACATCCTTCTTCAGGAACTGGTCCCTTCTGACAATGTACCCAAAGTATGTGAGACGAAGTCTGGCCATTCTCACTTCTAAGGTGCATTCTGGCTGCACTTCTTCCAGGACAGATTGGTTCTGTGAGCTCATGGTATTTTCATTATTCTATTGGCCAGGCAGCTGTCTTCTGAAATGAGCCACCACTCATCCATCAGTCTGTTGTATTATGGTGGCTGGCATGTTGCTGTGATGCTGGAAGCTATGCCACCAGTATTTCAAATACCAGTAAGGTCATCCATGGTGGACAAGTTTGAGCAGAGCTTCCAGACTAAGACACACAAGGAAGAAGGACAGGGCTATCTACTTCTGAAAAAACTGGCCACTGAAAATCTCATGAATAGCACTGAAATGCTGTCTGATATATTCATATAAACTGTTGTTGTGTTGTTGTTGTTTGCCGTCGAGTCGGCCCTGACTCATAGCGACCCCTCCTTGGGTTTCCAAGGCAGTATCACTACGGAAGTAGGATTGCCCAACCTTCCTTCCGA
>NW_006921736.1:132422-133428 GCF_000298275.1 Orycteropus afer afer
TGTTATCTATATTGAGAAACTTGTATACTGAATTTTGTTATCAAGTTCCTAGTCTTATTCTCAGCATTCATCCAACTTCTTTATAATGGAAAGCCTTTTTTTTTTTTTTTTTTTTAAAGAATAACTTTTCTCATTGCCTTAGGGACAGCTAGATTTTATTTTCAAAGCAACAAGCCCATAGAAAGCAAAGAATAAAGTACATACACTCTGAGCTATTTCCACTTTGGTATAAGAAAACCAAGTTTATAGAATTCAAATTATTTAGGTCTATGCAGTCAATACAAATTTGAACAAAGCTAATGCATTGAAGACAATTACCAGAAGTTTATAAGAATAACAATATATATTTTGTTGCTTACTAGGGCTGTTGGATAAAACAAAGTATTAATCTTCATTGGAAGCATTCATGCATATTAAAATTTCTCTAGGGCTCTTTTTCTTTTAACTACATTTTTAAAACAGTAAGTAGAAGACTTAATCTTATATGTGACATTATGAACAATGACAACCATCCTTTCTCTTACATCTCTTCAGGTAATGATGGTGCTTATGTAAGCGCTATCGACTTAACTCCAAGCATTTGAATTTGTTACAGTTCATTTTAATATGACCTTCCCTGGAAGAAGGTTTAGCTTTCTGCTTAAAATCCAGAATTCCAATGAGGACAGGAATCCTGCTAACTTTTATTCTTGAAAGCTAAAGAAAGATAATAGATGTCATAGCTTCAGCACCTTAGAGCAGGCAGGAAACTTTACAAAATAACTTTGACCAATTCCTTTAAAATATTGATGAGAAAACCTGGGAAGTTTAATGTCCTCTTTCAACTCAGAAGCCCAGTCAGGAGCAGAGTCCAGATCATGGGTCAGATATGGGGGTAGCTCTGTAAGTCAGGTGTGGCCAGGGGTATGGGACTACACATGTGCACACGTGTGTGCTCCCTTGTTTCTTCTGTTTTTTTGAGTACTAACTAAACACTTCGGAATATCTGTTTTCATGAAGGGTGGAA
>NW_006921736.1:137253-137963 GCF_000298275.1 Orycteropus afer afer
ATTATCTTCTGTGTCTGTGTTAATTGGTTTCCCTTTTCTTTGTTGAAGAGGGTCTGTACAATCCTTCTGCCTAGTCCGCCATCTTGCCGGAACTCTACTGTTTCTTTTAAAGTGGTTCTGAATCCATGTTTTAGAATCCACACAGGTACTTCTGGCATTTCACAACAACACTTTTTCATGTCTTATTTTGTATCTTTTAAACAATTTTAGAAGCAATAATTACAGGAAGAAACTGACATGATAATCAATTGCATAATATACCAAAGTGTAACACACTGAAGATCTCCAATACTTAGATATGTGCTAAATTAACTCTCTTACCTATAGGCTTTGTAATAAAGCTAGGGTTACAAGACGAATGACAACAGGGACCAAGAAGATGATATGAAAGAATGAGGTGAGGACTGTGGTACACTAATGTGTGCCAAAAAAACAAACCACATTGGAGTCCGGTTGATGATTCCAACTCATACGACCCCGTATTACAGGGAAGAACCGCCCCATCGGATTTCTAAGTTGTAATCTTTACAGGAGCAGATCATCAGTTCGTTTCTCCCATGGAGTCCCTGGTGGGTTCAAATTACTGACTTTTCGATTGGTAACTGAGCAGTTTAACCACTGTACCACCAGAGCTCCTTACTAGAGAGTACAGCCTCATCCAATCATGATTTTTGCCATGAGGAAATACACGTTTAATGTTGCCAAATCCT
>NW_006921736.1:138067-151597 GCF_000298275.1 Orycteropus afer afer
ATATATATATTCTGCTGTTCCTTCTGTTTCATTGAAAAATATCTTGGAATTCTAAGAAAGCTAGTTAGAAAACAAGACACAGTGAAACAAACTGAACCAGCTATCATTTGCAGCCACTTTCCTTTTTAAATCACGGTGTTCTAAACATGGCCCAAGCCAATCAAACACAAAACTGATGGTGAGAGAGCTATAAGACTGAGCAACAATTTACAACTGTGCGTTCCTCAGTGCTTCATCTTTTAAATTGTAATGTTCTGTAATGTATCTGCATTTCCTTATCAAGCCTTTTTAGTCTCTTTTAATTTAAAACAGTTCCCTTCCTTTTATTTCGCTGACTTGGACATGCTTGAAGATGACTCCAGGTCAGTTTTTTTTTTTTTTTCCCTCATAACGTTCCTTGATTGGGATTTGCCTGATTGTTTCCTCATGATTAAATTCAGATAAAAACTTTTTGTCAGGGATCCGACATCGTGTCCTTCTGAGAAAATTGATTCAGGACACAATGTGCATCTGTCTCATTATTGATGACAAGTTTAGTGGTACTCACCAAATTTCTCCATTGTAATTTCTGTTATACTCTATAGTCAGTAATTTTTGTAATTGCTTGCAGCTTATTCTTCTTAACTTAGTTGACATTATAGATGTGGTCATGAAATAGGGAAAAAAAAACCTAATCAATGATCCAAACACTGACTGGCTTCATCATCACTTGCTCTAATTAACTGCGTTAATTATAAAGTATCCATAAAGTAAAAAAAGGAAAGTCAAATGAAGGTAATTTATCATAGCCTTGGGAGCAGGATTTAAATGCATTTCCATCATTTAAATGCATTCTTGACCATGAACAAGTATTTACCTTAAAGAAGATTTGGTCTTTATTGGTCAAGCAGACAATAACAGTACTGTTTCATGGTTGTTGTTGTTGTTGTTATATGCCGTCGAGTCGGCCCCGACTCATAGCGACCCCTCCTTGGGTTTCCGAGGCAGTATCACTACGGAAGTAGGATTGCCCAACCTTCCTTCCGAGGAGTGGCTGGTGGGTTTGAACTGCCAGCCTTCTGGTTAGCAGTCAAGTGCCTTAGACACTATGCTACCAGAGCTCCTTGGTAGTAGGTAAAAATTAAATGAGGTAATATACGTAGTCCCATGGTATAGTGCCATGCATGTAGTAAATTTCATTTATTATTAGCATCACTATTATCTATTTTGGAACACTATTTATATTTGAGACAATGCATTATAATCCTATAATGCAAACAGATTATAATAATTCTACATAAGAAATAGGACAAAAAATACTTTAAAAATTCATATATATTTTCATCATTGTTGTAGACACTATGTCAATTCATCTCATTGGTGGCCACCTTCTTTTTCACTGACCCCTCTACTTACCCAAGCATGATGTCCTTCTCCAGGGACTGGCCCCTCCTGATAATATGTCCAAAATATGTGGAATTATGCTGTTGGCGAAGGATGCTGAAGGTACGTGGCCTGCTAGGAGAACAAACAAATCTGTCTTGGAGGAACTACAGCCAGAATGCTCCTTGGAAGTGAGAATGCCCAGACTTTGTCTCTTGTACTTCGGTCATGTTATCAGAAGGGACTAATCCCTGGAGAAAGTTATCATGGTTGGTAAAGTAGAGTGTCAGCAACAAAGGGGAAGACTCTCAATGAGATGGACTGATACAATGACTGTGGCGATGGGCTCAAGCATGGCAAAGACTGTGAAGATGGTGCAAGAATGGCCACTGTTTTGTTCTGTTGTACATAGGGTCACTATGAGTCAGACCCAACTCGTTGGCACCTAAAGACAACAACTCTATGTATTTCAAATACATTAAGTATACCCATTTAAAAAGACTCTTGGAAAATGGATTCAAAAGTTAAGGATCTATATAGTATTGTCATTATTTTTTGTTGTTGTTGTTGTTTGTTTAATATTCCAAAACAGTTATAACATTTTTTAGCTAGGCTTCTAAATGAATTAAAATAATTATCACAATAATTATATCCTGGCACAGCTCAGAGGTCAAAGAAATACACCTCCAGAGACTTGAGTGACACACCATACTCAGAAGCTCAAGAGGAAACCACTAAGATAGTAATGAGAAGTTAGGGGCTTTTCTGTATTCCTAATCAGGAATAATGGCTACATTCTCCTTATTTTCCCCAAGGTTGTAGTGAGAGGACAGAATATCATCTTCTCCCTCAATATGTTCACCAATAAGGCTATGGAAGACTAAGCCGAAGTTCAGAAATTGCTGTGGAACTTTCACACTTTTTTGTCCAACCTAATGCTAATTATATAAAAAGCTCTATTTCTAAGAAGCCAGACCACAAGTGAAATGTTACTAAAGAAGCCTGCACTGTATTGTCAAAGGGCCACCAGAACTGAAATTGAGTCCACGAGGTTCATATTCATACAAACATATATCTGGAATCCCCCTCAGTATCAAAACTCATTTTCCAAAAGATTGGGACATTGCCAAATTTCAAATGAAGAGAAAAGCAGCTGTGGATGACTAAACTGTAATCTTTCACAGAGAATACACCATAAAAAGACAATTAGATTTCTTGTACACAAAAGAACATCTTAAGAACATTCTTAAGAACATCACAAATAGCATGACCTTTAATTCCAAGCAGCACTAGGTGGCAGAGGAGAGTTGGTTAAGCTTGCAGGCTCTACCTGAGAGTTCTTGCCTGCCAGGGACACCTACACCGCTCTCAATCTCACCTTCTCCTAGGCATCAAAGAGAAACCGTAAACCAGACCTGACTTCCAACAGCAACCTCTTCATTGAGTGGGAAACTGCTGTGAGCACATATGCAGTTTATTTGCCTGGCAAGATGATGCCCACATTAAAGACGCCTATCTGTACAATCTTGTTCGTCTAGCACATCTCATATGACAGCACAGCTCCAAATCAGTGAGAGAAACACAGTGGGTTGTGGGGAGGATCCCCAAAAGCCCAACTACTTACAGTGAAAAAGTCTCAGGAGGAAGCTTCAAGATGGCGTTTGCCTGCCTGGCGCACTAACAGGTGGGAAGAGGTTTCAGCTGAAACTACCCTACAGCTTAATTGGAATGTCCGTGTTGGGGGAAGCAGCACTAAGAAGAGGGCTATGTTCCGATGCTGTTGCAAAGGGCATCTTTTGTCGGTGTTCACAAACCTGGAAGAAGAGGTTCTTTTAGGAATCTGGTTGCAGTGGCTACCTAACCCTTCTAAGCCTCATTTTCTTTGCTTCAAAAATGAGGTTAATAATAGTATCTCCTTAAAGGGTTATTGTAAGGAGTAAATGATATTAGAACCCATGAAAAGTGCTTAGTGTGGTGCCTTGTTAATAAAGTACTTAATAAATGTTACCTAATAACAGCAAGAACATCATTATTACCACCACCAAATTAGATAGGGGATGGGAAGGCTTAATTAAAAAAATACATAAATAACAGCCATCAATGATCATTATTATTATTACCACTTTCATATTTCTAAGTTTCAACTAAATCAGGTGACTGAATGATTTTTCAACCTCACCTTGCAGTTTCTCCCCTCTTTTTCAGTATATAAAGAGTTCTGGTGTTGCAATGCTTAACTGCTCAGCTGCTTACACAGGTTGGTGATTGGAACCTACCAGCTGGTCAGCAGGAAATCTGCTCCCATAAAGATTATGGCCTAAGAAACCCTGTTGTTGTTGTTGTTATGTGCCATCAAGTTGGCTGCGACTCATAGCAACCCCTCCTTGAGTTGCCAAGGCAGTATCACTACAGAAGTAGATTGCCCAACCTTCCTTCTGAGGAGTGGCTGGTGGGTTTGAACCACCTGCCTTCTGGTTAGCAGTCAAGTGCCTTAGGCACTATGCTACCAGAGGTCCTAACAAACCCTACAGGGTAGTTATACTCTGTCACATGGAGTCTCTATGAGTCAAATTAGACTCATTAATGCCTAAAAACAACAATAACTTGAGTATCTAGCACAATATTCACAACTCTTGCTATGGCATTAAAATTGTGCCTGAAATCTGCCTCTACTATTTAATAGCTATGTAACTTCAGGCAACTCATTTTATCTTTCTGAGCCTGTTTCCCCATCTGAAAAATAAAAACAGTAATTGGACTTTTGTCCAGAAGTTATAAGGATTAGATGGGTTACTATCTGGTGTAGAGTAAGAATTCATGAGAGATTAGTTCCTATATGGTATTAGCAATATACTCACTTAGCTTACTGGGCACATCATTCTTACTGGAAAACCCACATCTTATAAATACTAGTTTAAAAATCTCCTCCTCAAGCACAACCTGCAATATCTATTCTCACATGTAACAAATATTCTCACATCTCCTTCAGACTTTGGGGGATTAAAAAACAAATTGGACAAGATTCTACTCTAGGAGGGGAAACAATTCAAATGCCTAATCTTCTAAGTCAATGTAGAGTGTTAAGTGCCCAAGGAGGTTTTGTTTTGTTTTGTTTTGTTTTTTAAATTTTTATTGTGACTTGGGTGAAAGTTTACAGAGCAAATTCACTTTCCATACAGTAGCTCACATACACTTTGTCTCATTACATTGACTGTAGTTCTCCACAGTGCAACAGTTCCCCTCCCACTTCCTCCCCATAGCCACCTCTTCCCTGTGTCTTTCCCTCCCATGCACTCCTGGCCCCTGAGCTATCTCCCTGTGCATATACTGCCCTTCTATTCTCCCATGATTGATCTCTCGAAGGAGTGTATCTACCTAATGTACATGTTCAACTAATACGCCTGTCTTTTGTTTGTCTGGAAGTCATAGGAGTGGTTTGTATTATAGACCTGAAGGGCAGCTAGGGCCCATAGTCTCAGGAATTCCATCAGGCTCTATCAGACCCGCAAACCTTGTTCTTTTTTTTTTTTAATGATTTTGAGTTTTGTTTTACAATGTTCTCACACTCTATCCAGGATCTCCTACATAGATCCCCCCCCCCCCCCCCCGAATGGTTGATTCAATACCATCTAGTTCTTCTGGTCTCATAGTTGTATAGGCTAAAGATCACATGCTTGATCAGTTGCTTGGACTAATTGTTTCCATGGGTCTTTGGTTTTCTTCATTCTTCTTTGCTCCGGACGAGGAGAGACCCATCGTGGCATCTAGATGGCTGCTTACAAGCTTTTAAGATCTCAGTCGCTACTCACCAAAGTAGGATGTGGAACAATGTTTTGTGTAGTATGTTATGCCAACTGAGCTTGATATCCCATGCAACTATGGTCCTGAGCCCACAGGTCCAACTACTTGCCCTCTCTGGGTAGCTGGCTGTGGCCAAGAGATAACTACAACCTTGTCCCTTGTCAGGTCTGCTATACACCTGAAAATTCTTACAGAACATACAAATACACTGTCTGAAATACACTGAAACATTATCTGCCAACCTTACACATGGCCTTGGGCTCACTCTCCCCTGCATAGACATACCTAGTAGTTCAACCTGTCTCCCCATCTATCCACCCATATATCAAGTTTACTCAAGGAGGCATTTTTTTAAAAGATGGTGTTAATTTCATGTGGAAAGAGTCTAGGAAAGGAGACAGTATATCCTCATGTTTGGGAGCAAGGGTAGGGAGATATGGAGTTCATTCTTACCTTTGGCACTTGTTAGCCATATAACTTTGAATAAGTTATCATATTCTCTCTGAGTCTCAGTTTTTTATCTGTAAAATAGGAATTATTGTAGAACCAACATGACAAAGTGAAGATTACGTGTAAAAGTCTACTTTAAAATGCTACAGAATTTTAATAAATGTTAATTCTTATTATTAATAATGATAATAAAATAGAGAATATCATAACTGAGTCTTAGTGCCAGTGACACTGAATATAGTTCCTGAATTATAAATAAAGATTTGAATACAAGACTGGGGAAAAAAGAGGGGACAAAAAGAAACCAGGGCTTTGAGCTGGTTCATTCTGTTTGACCCACTACTGAAAACTTGCATTTCTACACCAGACACTGAATGAGAATCTATAGTTTAATGAGATCCCCAAGTGATCCTTATGTACACATGTATATATAAACATTAGCTGGAGCTCTCTAAGAGTCACCTGGGGGTTCTTATGCATTTTTTATATACATGTAGACATAAAAATCACTTGGGGATCTATAAGAATCATCTGGGGATTTTGTTAAAATGTAGATTCTGATTCAATATGTTTGGGGCGGAAATGCAAATTCTCAGTAGTGGATTGAATCAGAATGAACTAGCTCAAAGCCCTGGAAGAAACAAACTCAAAAATGAGAAAACAAAAAATGCCAGCAGAAGTCAGAAAGTGGTTCAATTTGGCTTCATCAAATATTAAAATGTGTGGGTAGGGTGACTAACTATATCGGTTTGCATGGATTGATGAGTTCTCTGAGGAAGTAGAACATGGCAGTGCTAAAACTGGAAAAGCTTGGGAAAAACCAAGACGAGTTGATCACCCTAAGGATAGATGATATGGCGAAACAAACAAGGGCTTCGAAGGCCATCTTAAAGGATTTAGGCTCTATGTGTAAGCAATAAACCAAAAACTAAAACCCTTGCTATCAAGTCAGTTCTGACTCATAGAAACCCCCATTGGGTTTCCAAGGCTATAAATTCTTTACCGAAGTAAACTGCCTTATCTTCCTCCCACAGAGCAGCTGGTGGGTTTGAATTCCCAACCTTCTGGTTAGCAGCCAAACACCTTACCCACTATACAACTAGAGCTACTTATGTGTAAGCAATCGGGAGCTACTAAAAAATTTTGAGTAGGGGAGTAACTGTTGAGAAATGTGTTTCAGGCAATTTGTCTCCAAAATGAAGCCTTCATCTCTTATTCTTCAAAAACAGCCTTCTCCTCATTGCTCCTCCCACAGTCCTTTATATGTTTCTGTACTCTACCATTTACCACATGGTATCTATGTTCAAGGTTAGTGTGAGTGGCCTAATAATTTTATAATAGGTCAAATTTAGGTTTTCACCATTTTGTCTTCATGTTGTCTTATACATAATGTAAAATCAATACTAATTAAATTAAATTGATGAACATCTATAATTCTATACAATATTAACTGACTTTTACTATATGTATCAGTTCAGAAATGAAAATTGAGTTTCTGTTTGCCTAGTAATTATTTTTCTGGTGGCACATAAAGTCAATCACTTAAAATATCAATTGGCAAATCCACAAATAAAATATTCCTCTGTAAAACGTTAGGGAGTATTTTTCCCTCCCCACTAAATATTTAAACTAAAGAAACTTTGTTTACTTTTTCATTATCCACTCCTTCATGCTGCCATGCATTCATTGAACCAGCAAATAGTAGTACTGTGTCTTGTTCCCATGTCCTGGGCCTGAGATTCAGAATAAGAATGAGTTTTCCACCTTATTTCTCATTTGTAAGGCAGAACTTCCAGATTAAGACAAACTAAGAAGAAAGACATGGTCATCTCCTTCTGAAAATTTTGGCCAGTGAAAATATTATGAATAGCAGTGGAACATTGTCTGATATAGTGCCAGAAGATGAGCTCCTCAGGTTGGAAGGCACTCATTCTAGGCATTAGTGAGCTGAAATGGACTGGTATTGCCCATTTTTAATCAGAAAATCATATGGTCAATTACACCAGCATTGACAAATAGAAAAGGAACAGCATCACATTTATTGTCACAAAGAACATTTCAAGATTTATTCTCAAGCACAATACTGTCACTAATAGGATAATACACACACACACACACCTACAAAGAAGATCAGTGAATATGATCTTCTTAAGTTAAATTTATGCACCACCCACTAATGCCAAAGATGAAGAAATTGAAGAGTTTTACCAACTTCTGCAGTGTGAAATTGATCAAAGATGCAATCAAAATGCATTGATAATTACTGGTAATTAGAATGTAAAAATTGGAAACAACAAAAAAGGAGCAGTAGCTGGAAAATATGGCCTTGGTAATAGATACAATGCTGGACATTGCATGACAGAATTTTGCATGACCAAAGACTTACTCATTGTGAACATCTTTTTTTCATCAACATAAGCAGTGACTATACACAAGGACTTCACCAGATGAAATACAAAGGAATCAAATTGACTGTATCTGTGGAAAGAGACAATGGAGCAGCTCAATATCATCAGTTAGAACAAGGCCAGGGGCCAACTGAGGAATAGATCATCAATTGCTCATATGCAAGTTCAAGTTGATGCTGAAGAAAATTAAAACAAGTCCAGGAGAGCCAAAGTATGACCTGGAATATATTTTACCTGAATTTACAGACCATCTCAAGAGTAGATTTGACATATTGAATACTAAAGACTAAAGACCACATAAGTTGTGGGTTAATATCAAGGACATGATACATGAAGAAAGCAAAAGGTCATTACAAAAAGAAAGAAAAGACAAAAATGGACATCAAAAGAGACTATGGAACTTGCTTTTGAATGGAGAATAGCTAAAGCAAATGAAAGAAATGATGAAGTAAAAGAGCTGAACAGAAAATTTTACAGGACTTAAGAAGACAAAGTAAATTATTATAATGAAATGTGAAAAGACCTGGAGTTAGAAAACCAAAAGAGAAGAACATTTTCAGCATTTCTCAAGCTGAAATAACTGAAGAAAAAATTCAAGCCTTGAGTTGAAATATTGGAGGATTCTATGGGGAAAACATTGAACACGCAGGAAGCATGAAAAGAAGATGGAAGGAATACACAGAGTCACTGCACCAAAAAGAGTTGATCGATGTTAAACTATTTCAGAAAGAAACACATGATCAAGAACTAATGGCACTGATGGAAGAAGTCCAAGCTTCACTGAAGGCACTGGTGAAAAACAAGACTTGTGGAATTGATAGAATAGCAATTGAGATGTTTCCACAAATGGATGTGATGCTGTAAGTGCTCACTTGTCTATGCCAAGAAAATGGGAACACTTGGCCAAGGACTGGAAGAGATCCATATTTGTTCCTATTCCAAAGAAAGGTAATCCAAAAGAATGCAGAATTATTAAACAATATCATTAATATCACATACAAGCAAACTTTTGCTGAAGATAATTCAAATGTTGTTGCAGCAATACATTGACAGGGAACTGTCAGAAATTCAAGTCAGATTCAGAAGAGGATGTGTAGCAAGAAAAATCATCGATTATTTCAGATGGATCTTGATGAAAGCAGAGAATACCAGAAAGATGTTTCCCAGTGTTTTATTGACTATGCAAAGGAATTTGACTGTGTGAATCATAACAAGTTATGGATAACATTGTAAAGGATGGGAACTCCAGAACACTTAATTGTGCTCATGTGTAACCTGTACATAGACAAAGGGATACTTCTGGTTTAAAGTCAGGATCTATAATCAATACCCACAGAAGCAGCAGTCAAGAAATCATACATCATATTGCACTGGGAAAATCTGCTGCGAGTGACCTCTTTAAAGTATTAAAGAGAAAAGATGTCACTTTGAAGACTAAGGTGTGCCTAACCCAAGTCACGGTATTTTCTATCACCTCATACGCATGTGAAAATTGCACAATAAATAAGGAAAACCAAAAAGTTGATGGCTTTGAATTGTGGTGTTGGCAAAGAGTGGTGAAAATACCATGGACTTCCAAAAGAATAAACAAATCTGTCCTGGGAGAATGCTCCTTGGAAGTGAGAATGGCCAGACTTCATTTCACCTACTTTGGTCATGTTATCAGAAGGTACTAGTCCCTGGAGAAAGGATATCATGCTTGGTGGAGTACAGGGTCAGGAAAAAAGACCCTCAACAAGATAGACTGGCACAGTAGCTGCAACGATGGGCTCAAGCATATTAAGGCTTGTGAGGGTGGTGCAGGACTGGGTAGTGTTTCGGTCTGTTGTAATAGGGTCACTATGAGTTGGAGCTGACTTGACGGCACATAACAACAACAACAACAACTCGTAATAGTAAGGATTTAAAAATCACATAATGTATGTAAGGTACTTTGCAAAGTTTCTGGCACACAGCAAATGTCTGGTATATGTTTCCAGCTTTCCTTAAGAGAAGGTCTAGGAATACAGAAAGACTCAGTGCTAAATGAAGAAAAAGAAACTATGTTAACATTTTAAAATTTACAGACTTACACCACTGAGAGCATGCCACAGGCAGAGTTTACATGATGGAATTTGACTAATGGGTGTCTCTGTCTAGTTTTAAGTCAACATCAAATAAAATTTTGGGTTTTGGCATCTGGTGGGAAGTCTCAGCTAGACTGTGAACATTCATCTCTCTCTTTTATTGGAAGGAAATTTGAGAATGTTAGAATTAATCTCCATTTAAGGTATAAAAATGCAGACAATGGTAACAAGAAAGAGATAGACTCAAAATATAATAAATAATCCAAATTCATGATACAGGTTATTTATTCCCTTATTAAGTCATCATATCCACCATTTTTTTTAATGTTCATTATCTCACTCACACCATTAGAATATGAGTTCTGTTTGACAGAAACTAAGTATATTTTTTAATTCACTTAGTATAGTATCAGTACTGATAGACCAAGCAATAATGTGCCTTTTGGCTGTCTTAGTAGAAGGAATAAGTTATTTTTCAAAAATATATACTTCACAAATTTATTTGTAAAAGTATATTCAAAGCAAAAGCTTTCTGACATGGCACCAGCCTCCACAAAAACAAACAAATTAAAAAAATAGGCTTCAATTGTTTATTTTGAGATCAGAAATTGTGTTCTATTCTGATTTGGTTATTATTTCTACAAATACCTAGTGCAGTGCCTGAAATGCAATGGGTCCTTAATAGAATTTGATGAATAAATGAAAAAAAAAGAATGAATTTTAGAGCTGTAAAGGACAGTAGAGATGATAGAGTCCTCATTCAAGAACTATGTTCAGAAAGATTGAGGGATCTGGAGAAAGTCACAGGGCTGAGTCAGAGTGAGGGCCAAGGTCTCAGAATTCCCAGGAAAGGACTCTTTCACCACAGCACACTCTAAGGACCTGGTGAAATCTGCTCACAGCATTGCTTGTCAATCATTCCTACCCAGAGCATTCATTCTGTTAGAGATATTTATCTAATAGCTAGAAGTAAAACGGAGCATGCTTTGCTCATTTGCTGTTGTTGTTAAAATGAAACACTGCCTGGTCATGTGCCATCCTCAAAACCCTTGCTATACCTGACCCCATCATTGCAGCTACTATGTCAATCCATCTCACTGAGGGTCATCCCCTTTTTCACTGACCCTCCACT
This sequence comes from Orycteropus afer afer, assembly GCF_000298275.1. NCBI lineage: Eukaryota > Metazoa > Chordata > Mammalia > Tubulidentata > Orycteropodidae > Orycteropus > Orycteropus afer. Next base: position 149,287 of record NW_006921736.1, read on the forward strand.
TTACCAAGCATAATATCCTTCTCTAGGGAATGGTCCCTTCTAACAACATGACCAAAGTAGGTGAGATGAAGTCTGGCCATTCTTGCATCCAAGTATTCCAGCTGCACTTCTTCCAGCACCGATTTGTTAGCTCTTCTGGCAGTCCATGGTACTTTCAGTATTCTTCACCAACACCACAACTCAAAAGCATCAACTTTTCTTAGGTCTTTCTTATTAATTGTCCAGTTCTCACATGTTTAAGAGGCAATTGAAAATACCATGGCTTGGGTCAGGCGCACCATAGTCTTCAAGGAGACATCCTTGCTCCTCATCACTTGAAAGAGGTCCTTTGCAGCTGATGTCTTGACTGCTGCTTCCATTGGTGTTGAATGTAGAGCCAAGTAATATGAAATCCTTTACAACTGCAATCTTTTCTTCATCCACCATGAAGCTGTTTATTGGACCAGTTGTGAGGATTTTTGTCTTCTTTTTATTGAAAAGTAATCCATACTGCAGACTGTAGACTTTAATCTTCATCAATAAGTGCTTCAAGTCATCCTCACTTTCAGTAAGCATGGTTGTGTCATCTGTGTATTACAGGTTATTAATGAGTCTTCCACCAATCCTTATACTACGTTCTTCTTCATATAATCTAGCTTCTTGGATTATCTGCTCAGCATACAAATTGAATAAGTATGGTGAAAGGATGCAACCTTGACACACTCCCTTCTTGATTTGGAACCATGCAGTATCCCCTCGTTCTGTTCGAATGACAGCCTCTTGATCTATTTGCAGGTTCCTCATGAGTACAATCAAGTGTTCTGGAATTTCCATTCTTCTCAGTGTTGTCCACAATTTGTAATGATCCACACAATTGAATGCTTTGGCATAGTCAATAAAATATAAATAAACATCTTTGTGGTATTCTTTGCTTTTAGCTAAGATCCATCTGACATCAGCAATGAAGTCCCTCATTCCACATCCTCTTCTGAATCCAGCTTGCATTTCTGGAAGCTCTGTGTCAATATACTGCTGCAACCATTTTTGAATTATCTTCAGTAAGATTTTACTTGCATGTGATGTTAATGATATTGTTTGATCATTTCCACATTATATGGGATCACCTTTCTGTGGAATGGGTACAAATATGGATCTCTTCCAGTCAGTTGGCCAGGTAGCTGTCTTCCAAATCTCTTGGCATAACTGAGTGAGTGCCTCCAGTGTTGAATGCCTCCAGTGGAGCATCCATTTGTGGAGACATCTCAATGCGTATTCCATCAATCCTGGAGCCTAGTTCCTCACCAATTTCTTCAGTGCAGCTTTGACATCTTCCATTAGTACCATTGATTCTTGATCATATGTCACCTCCTGAAATGGATGAACATCGACCCATTCTTTTTGGTACAGTGACTCTCTGTATTCCTTCCATCTTCTTTTGATGCTTCCTGCATCATTCAATAGTTTGCCCATAGAATCTTTCAATATTGCAACTTGAAGCTTAATTTTTTTTTTCCTCAGTTCTTTCAGCTTGAGAAATGCTGAGCATGTTCTTCTCTTTTGGTCTTCTAACTTCGAGTCTTTGCACATTTCAATATAGTAATTGGCTTTGTCTGCTCGAGCTGCTCTTTGAAATCTTCTGTTCAGCTCTTTTATCGTGTAATTTCTTCCATTTTCTGTAGCCACTCTCCATTCAAGGGCAAGTTTCACAGTCTGTTCTGACATCCACTTTGGTCTTTTCTTCCTTTCTTGTCTTTTTAATGACCTCTTGCTTTCTTCATGAATGATGTTCTTGATGTTGTCCCACAATTCCTCTGGTTTTTGGTTACTGGTGTTCAATGCATCACATCTATTCTTTAAATGGTCTCTAAATTTAGGAGGGATATTTTCATGGTCATATGTTGGTTCTTATGGACTTGTTTTAATTGTCTTCAACTTCAACTTGAACATGCATAAGAGTAGCTGATGGTCTGTTCCACAATCAGCTCCTGGCCTTGTTTTGGCCAAAGATATTGAACTTCTCCATTGCTTTTTTTTTTTTTTAATTGACTACGTGACAGCATTTGATTGTCTAGATCATAACAAAATATGGATAACATTGAGAAGAATGGGAATTCCACAACACTTAATTGTATTCATGAGGCACTTGTGCATAGACCAGGAGGCTGTTTTTCTTTTTTTTTCTCAAAATGTTTTTTTGTTTGTTTTTTATTGTGATTTGGGTGAAGTTTTACAGAGCAAATGCACCTTCCATACAGCAGTTCACATATACTTTGTCTCATGTCATTGACCACAGTTTACCACAATGCAACAGCTCCCCTCCCACTTCCTCCAC
>NW_006921736.1:152132-152729 GCF_000298275.1 Orycteropus afer afer
ACTATGGTCCCAAGCCCTCAGGTTCAACTACTTGGTCCCTCTGGGCAGCTGGTTGTGACCAAGCAGTGACCACAACCTTGCCCCTTTTTAGCTCTACTATACACTTGGTAATTCTGATCATTCACATAAACTTATAAGACCATTGTCAGCCAACCCTACATATGTTCTTGGATATACTCCCCATTTCATAGACATACCTAATCATTTAGCCTGTCCACGTATCTACCCATCCATATACCCATGTTTGCCTTCACTGACAACGCAGTACTGAATGTGCAAAAGGGTTCATATTTGTTGTCTTTACCTCCCATGTACCTCTCTATGTCTTTCTCATCCTCAATGCTTCCATATTGGTTACTCACATTTGGTACATTGCCCTTCTTTTCACACAAATCAATACTTATTTCTGTCCGTTCCCTCCCCTCCCCTCCCACCTCTGCTAACCAACAAAGAAAATTTCCTTCTATAGATAAACCTTTCCTTAACTTTTACAATAACGGAGTAATACAATATTTGTCCTTTTGTGATTGACGTATTTCACTCAGCATAATGTAACAGTCCATTCTATCTTGCAACTCTCTTAACTTCCTCACCATT
>NW_006921736.1:158499-163528 GCF_000298275.1 Orycteropus afer afer
ACCTTTCTTTTCACCTTCTCCGTTTGTTCCCCAGTAACCGTGCACAGTCCTCCATGCAGTCCCTGGCTAGCAGGGTGATTTTTAGGTTAATTCTTAAGTCCTACCACCACTCGGGAATCTCCAAGCTCTCTGTGCCATCAGGATCGCTCAGGATTGCTGCCAGACCACAGCTCCGTCTGTCTCCTTTTTTCGTATTTTCACGCAAATTCTTCTGTTAGTTGGGGTTTAGTCCACTTCTATATCCTTCTCTTCAGGGACCAGGTGTCCTGGATTATCTTCTGTGTCTGTGTTAATTGATTTCCCTTTTCTTTGTTGAAGAGGGTCTGTGCAGTCTTTCTGCCTAGTCCACCATCTTGCCGGCCACACCCTCTCCATCGCCTTTTGTCACAGATGTAGTCAATTTGTTTCCTCTGTATTCCATCTGGTGAAGTCCACTAGTATAGTCATCACTTGTGTTGTTGAAAAAAAAGGTATTTCCAATGAATAAGTTGTTGGTCTTGCAAAATTCTATCATGCAATCTACAGTGTTATTTCTATATTCAAGACCTTATTTTCCAATTACTGTCACTCTTTTTTGTTTCCAAACTTGCATTCCAGTCACCAGTGATAATGAACACACCTTGATTGCCTGTTTGATTAATTTCAGACTGCAGAAATTGGTAGAAATCATCCATATCCTCATCTTTGGCTTTGGTGGTGGGTGCATAAATTTGGATAATAGTAGTATTAACTGGTCTTCCTTGTAGGCATATGGATATTATCCTATCACTGACAGTATTGTACTTCAGGACAAATCTTGAAACAGTCTTTGTGATGATGAATGCCACACCATTCCTCTTCGATGTTTTGATTCTGGGCATAATAGATAATGTGGTTGTCTAATTCAAACTAGCCAAAGCCAGTCCATTTCATCTCAGTAATGTCTAGGGTATCGATCTTTGTGCATTACATTTCATTTTTGACAACTTCCATTTTTCCTAGATTCATACTTCATACATTCCATGTTCCAATTATTAATGGATGTTTGGATCTGTTTCTGCTCATTTTGAATCATGCCACATCAGCCAATGGAGGTCCTGAAAACTTTACTCTATCCATAGTGTTAAGGTCATCTCTACTCTGAGGAGTCAGCTCTTCCCTAATCAAATTTTGAGTGCCTTCTGACCTGATGGGCTCATCTTCTGGTACTATTTTGGACAATGTTTCAGGGCTGTTCATAATGTTTTCCAGTAATATATCAGACAGTATTTCACTGCTATTCATAAGGTTTTCAACAGGACAATTCTTGAGAAGCGGAAGTCCTCTTCCTTCTTCTGAGTTTGTCTAAGCTCGAAAGCTCCACTGATACTTCACCATGGGTAAACCTGTTGGCATTTTGCAACATGGTGGCGTAGCCTCAAGCCTCACATCAACACATAAGCATGACACATAGGATGACAAACTGACAGAAAAGTTTGTCTCCCTTAGTTGTTCCTAACCCCTCTGCACCTGCCTACCTCAAGCCCCAGTCTTAATATGGAACCACACCCAAGTAAAAGCAGCCTCCAAGCCCTGGGCCTGCCTACCTCAGGTCTTGCCCTTAATAAAGAGCCACTCCTAAGTCAAAAGCAGCCTCCAAGCCCCTGGCCTGCCTACTTCAGGCCCCGGCCTTGATATAGAGCCACACCTAAGTGAAAAGCAGTCTCCAAGCCCCAGACCCACCTACCTCAGTCCCCGGCCTTAATAAAGAGCTACCTCCAAGGGAAAAGCAGCCTCCAAGCCCACAGCCTGCCTATCTCAGGCCTTGGCCTTAATATACGTACATGCATATGAGGTGATTGTAATACCTTGACTTGGGTTACACGCACCTTAGACTTCAAAGTGACATCTTTGCTCATTAATACTTTAAAGAGGTCCCTTGCCACAGGTTTGCCCAATGCAATATGATGTCTGATTTCTTGACTGCTGCTTCTATGGGTGTTGATTGTGGGTCCTAATATTATGAAATCTTTGACAACTTCCATCTTTTCTCCAGTTATTGTGCTACTGCTTGTTGGTCCAAATGTGAGGATTTTTGTTTTCTTTATGTTGAGGTGTAATGCATATTGCAGACTGTAATCTTCACTCTTCATCAGTAAATGCTTCAAGTCATCTTCACTTTCAACAAGCAAGGTTGTGTTGGTCTGCATATCACAGGTTGTTAATGAGTCTTCCTTCAATCCTGACAGTGCATTCTTCTTCATACAGTCGAGCTTCTCGAATTATTTGCTCAGCATACAGATTGAATAAGTATGGGGAAAGGATACAACTCTGATGCACTACCTTCCTGATTTAAAAGTATCCCCGTGTTCTGTTTGAATGAGTCTCATGGTCTCTGTACAGGTTCCTCATGAGCACAATTAGGTGTTCTGGAATCTCATTCTTCTTAATGTTATCTGCAATTTGTTATGATCCACACAGTCAAATGCTTTTGCATAGTCAATAAAACATAAATACTCTTTACTCATTTAGAGCTTGAAAAATAAATCATAGCACATCCCTGCCACCTTCACACTGTTTCCCTCCATCTCTTTGTGTGATTTCCTTTAATGTCATTCTTCATAGTTCCAATATTCCTTCTAGATTATCTAGTTCACTCCACAAATTTAAAGTTTGAGTTTACGTTAGGCAGGGAATGAGGACAAAAGCAAGTTTGAGAGGTGCAGATCTTTAAAAAAAGTATTATGAAAAGCTATATTAGTCATCATTCACCTAGCACAGCAATGATATTAGCATTCAGGGGAATTTCTTTCTAGTCTTTTTTCTTATACATATTTTCACATAGTTATAGTGCACTTTCATTGGCAAATCCTACTTTTTTACTTAACAATATAAAATAAGAATTTCCACGTTTCAACGTAGACTTCATAGGTATAGAATTCACTGGTTGTACAATATTCCACTGAATGCATACACCACCAGTGACTTAACGATTTCCCTAAACCCACTAAGCCCTCTGTCACTGAGTCAATTCTGACTCATAGCGACCCTACACTATACAGAAGAACTGCCACAAGGATTTCCAAGGCTGTAATCTTTACGGAAGAAGACTACTTCACCTTTCTCCCATGGAGCAGCTGGTGGGTTTGAACAGCATACTGTTTGGTTAGCAGTCCAATGCTTTAACCACAGCACCACCAGCACTTCTATTTCCCTAACCCACACAAAACCACACCTACTGCCATCGAGTTGATTCCAACTCTTAATGACCCCCATTGGCTTTCCAAGGCTGTGAATCTTTATGGAATTAGATTGTCTCATCTTCCTCCTGCTGAGAAGCTGGTGGGTTTGAACCACGAACCTTCTGCTTAGCAATCAAAGTGCCTTACCCACTATACCACCAGAGCTCCTTTATTTCCCTAAAACCCACCCACTGTCATTGAGTCCATGCTGACTCAAAGCAACCCCCACTGGGTTTCCAAGGCGGTAAATCTTTATGGAAGTAGATTGTCCAGTCTTGCTTCTGCAGAGTGGCTCCTAGCTTTGAAACACCAACATTCTGGTTAGCAGTCAGATGCCTTAGGCACTGTGCTACCAGAACACCTCTGATTCTCTAAAGAAAGATATAAATGCATTAGGCAGGGAACAAGGACAAGTCATTTGATATTATAAATTAAGTAGCAATGATCATTTGGGTCATATAACTTTTTCCATATTTGGATTGTTTCCTTAAGAAAAATTCCCAAAGTAGAAATACTGAGTCAAAGAGAACATGCATCTTTTGGATCTTCAAGCATATATATTAACAAATCGACAAGGACAAGATAGGTGTGCTTGTCACAATGGACAAGAGAGTCAAAGCAGTAATCAGAATAGTCTGACACATATGGACCTATGGCACTAGCTATTTAGGCAGTGTCCCGAGGACTGGAAAAATGGGAAGTGTATTATACTTGATCTGTACAAGTGGAGAAATTCTAGACTAAGGAACAGCAGTCTAATTTGAATTGTCAGGATAGAAAGTCACAGCCAAACTTGAGCCAGTTTATAAACCTACAACCCCTCGAATGAAGGAAAGGCTGGGTCTCCTTGAGGAAAGACCCCACTACACTGCCAAAAATCTGTACTGTTAATCTTTCCCCCAGCATTCCCCAGAGAATCAACAGCCTTTTATGAGAATGATTGTTCACTGGGGAAAAGGAAATAATAAGACTTCTTGGGGATTAACGGACACTGGCTCTGAATTAACACTAATTCCAGGAGACCCAAGACATCACTGTGGCCCACCAGTCAAAGTGGGGGCATATGGAGGTCCAGTTATTGATGGAGTCTTAACTCAGGTCCATCTTACAGTGGGTCACCAAACCCATCCTATGATGCTTTCCCCAGTTCCAGAATGTAAAATTTGAAAAGACATACTAAGCAAGTGACAGAACACCCATATTGGATCCCTGACATGTTCAGTAAGAGCTATTATGATAGGAAAAGCCAAGTGGAAGCCACCAGAACTTCTTCCACCTAGGAAAATAGCAAACTAAAAGCAATACTGCATTTCAGAGACTGAAATTACTGGATTTCAGAGACTACTGCTGCCATCAAGGAATTTCTATCACATCCCCCATTCTACTTGCCTATTTGGCCTATGCAAAAAAATTAATAGATCTTGGAGAATGATAATGGATTAAACAGGTAACTACTTCAATTGCAGCTGCTGTTCCAGATGTAGTTTCATTGCTCACACAAATTAATATATCTCCTGGTACCTCATTTGTAGCTATTGATTTCACTAATGTCTTTTTCTCCATCCTGTTTTAAAAGAACACCAAAAGCAGTTTGCCTTCAATTGGCAAGATCAGTAGTACACCTTCACTGTGTTATCCAGGGGTACATGAACTCTCCAGCTCTATGGCATAATTTAGTCTGCAGGGACCTTGATTGTTTTTCACACACACATGTCCCATGCTGGGGTCCCTAGAGCAGCAAAACAGGTAAAATTTATGTACACACACACACACACACACATATACACACACACATATATATGATTGGGCAAACTACTTCCATAGAGATA
>NW_006921736.1:167544-168644 GCF_000298275.1 Orycteropus afer afer
TGTGTGTGTGTGTGTGTGTGTGCATAAAGAGTGAGAGAGAGAAAGAAATTTATTTCAAGGAAATGTTTCACACAGCTGTAGAGGCTAGCAAGTCACAAGTCTGTGGGTCAACCATCAAGCAGGAAGCTTCTCCTAACTCAACAAGCTGCAGGGTCTGACAAATCCAAGATTGGCAAGTAAAATAGCAGATTGTTGGCTTACAGGCTCTGAAGGCAACTGTTCTGGTTACCTAGTGCTGCTCTGACAAAAATATACCACAAATGGGATGGCCTTAACAAACAGGAGTTTATTCTTAAAATTTGGAGGCTTTAAGTCCAAGGTCAAAGTGGCAGGCTCTAGGGGCTGGGTGAATGTCCCTCATCCTTGGGCTTCAGCTCTGCCTCCAGTTCCTGCCCCACTGAAGCTACAGGCTTTACTTCACTCAGACAGCTGCTGGCTGCTGAGGCTACTGAGCCCAAGGTTGACAAGTAACAAGGCACAGTCCCAATATTACCAAACACATGGCAGGCCATTAATTCAAGTCCATTGTAAGTCCCAAGGTCGGCAGAGCATGGCAGGCTGCTAAAAATTACATGGCTATAAGCAGGGTTCAATGTGCCATAAGCTAGAGACCGTTCCCAAAGCTGCTACTTATATATGGGAAGCAGACCATAGACCCAAAGGCAGCTACTCAGCAGCTCACAGTAGATTCCACCATGGAGTTGATTACAAACCTCATTATGGGGAATACTACATCCAGCTGCCCAGCCACTCAACCAGGCCTAGCCAAGCTGACACACAAACTGAATTACCACACAACTATTCCAAGATCAGCAGGTAATATGGCAGGCCACTCTCTCAAATCCAGGAATTGGAGATGATGATGACAAAATGCAGAATCCAGATCCAGCAGAAAGCCAGACAATTTTCCCAGGATATATAATATATACATATATGACATGATACACACACACACACACACACACATATACATACCTGGTTCCCATCTTCTTTCTTGTGGGTCTTCCCTTCCTTTATTTTTCTTTGTAGTTTTCTCATTTTTTCTTTATTATTCTTTTACTTTTGCTTTCTCTTATTCCTCCTTCCTTAGATAGTGTGGG
>NW_006921736.1:170489-175316 GCF_000298275.1 Orycteropus afer afer
CAACCAAGAATTAGTTACCCAGCAAAATTATCCCTCAAATATGATGGTGAAATTAGGACACTTCCAGATAAGCAGAAATTAAGGGAAATTGTTAAAACAAGACCAACCTTACAAGAGATGCTAAAGGGAGTCCTTTGGACCCAGAATCAACAACAGCAAGCAACAACTGATGAATAACACACATGATGACATGACTCAGAAATCAACACAGTTGCAGAAGTATCCAAAGATAAGCTTGTAAGACTGTAAACAGGGAACCAGACATAGATTGGTATATGAGGATAACTACAAACCAAACAGAGGGAAGAAATAGTGTAGTTACAGAACTTCTAAATGGTGAGGAAGTCAAGACAATTGCAATATAGAACAGACTGTTCTAAACTTGGGAAGAAAATTATAAATCGCAGGTTAACCTCTAAGAAAAATAATAAACCTTCACATCAAAAATAAAAGAGAAGACAAGCACAAATATCTAGCAAATACTAAAACAACAGCAATGAAGGAGATGATAATAACATTACTCATAAACAACAGGAGCTCAGCACAGAAAATAGTATGGAACAAAGCAATAAGAAACACCACAAAAGAACACATAACAAAATGACATCAATAAATTCATACTTGTCAATAATTACATTGGATGTAAATGGATTAAATACACCACTCATGAGAGGGAGAGTTGCAGACTAGTTAAGAAAACATGACCCATTAATGTACTGTCTACAAGAGGCTCACCTTAGACACAAAGACAAAAATAGACTAAAAATTAAAGGTTGGAAAAAATATGCCAAGCAGATGGGAAAGGGAATATATGCCAAGCAAAAGGAGCAGGAGTGGTAATACTAATTTCTGATAAAATAGACTTTAAGACAAAAACCATAAGAGACAAAGAAGGACATTATATAATGATTAAAGGATCACTTGAACAAGAGGACATAACCATAATAAATATATAAAGCAGACTCTAACAGAAATGAAAAGACAAATAGATGACTCTACAGTCATAACAGGAAACTTTAATACACAACTTTCAATGAAAGATACAAAAATGAGAAACTCAACAAAGACATAGAAAAACTAAACAATACAGTCAGTCAACTTGACCTTGTAGACATCTACAGAGCACCAAAAAACAGCACAACTTACATTCTTTTCCAGCACAAATAGAACTTTCTCCAGGATAGACTCAATTTTAGGCTACAAAGCAAGCCTCAAAAAATTTAAATATATTGAAATACTACAAGGCAGTATTTCTCAGATAAAATTAGAAATCAACAATAGGAAGATCAACAGAAGAAGAGCAATCATGTGGAAACTGAATAACACCCTCCTTAAAAACAACTGAAGAACAGAAGAAAGAAAAAATGAAATTAAAAAATTCTATGAATCATACTGAGAGCTCTGGTAGTGTAGTGCCTAAGGCACTTGACTGCTATCCAGAATGCTGGTGGTTCAAACCCACCAGCCACTCCAGGTAGGTTGGGCAATCTACTTTCGTAGTGATACCACCTCGGAAACCCAAGGAGGGGTCACTATGAGTCAGGTCTGACTTGATGGCACATAGCAACAACAACAACAATGAATCACACTTTAGAAGGAAAACACAACATACCAAAATCTTTGAAACAAAGCAAAAGCAGTAACCAGAGGGCAATTTATAGCAATAGATGCACACATCAAAAAAGAAGAAAGAGCCAAAATCAACACCTTAACCAACATCTCCAACAATTAGAAAAAGAGCAGCAAAAAAAGGCTGCAGTCACCACAAGAAAAGAAGTAATAAATACTCAAGCAGAAATAAATGAAACAGAAAATAGAAAGACAATTTAAAAAAGATTGACAAGACTAGAAGTTGGTTTTTTTTTAAACGTTAATGAAATCAACACACCACTGGCAAATTTAACAAAGAAAAAGATGGACAGAATACAAATAGCATGAATAAGAAACAAAATGGATGATGTCACAACAGCAACAATTGAAATAACAAGGACAATATCAAGATATTATGAAGAACTGTACTCCAACAAATTTGAAAATCTAGAAGAAATGGACAGATTTCTAGAAACATACTACTTACATAAACAAACATAGACAGGTGAAAAATTTGAACAGACCCATAACAAAGGAAAAAATTGAACAGATCATTAAAAAAAAAAAAAAAAAACTGCCAACAAAAAACTTCTGGCCCAGAGAGTTTCACTGGATAATTCTACCAAACCTTCAGAGAACTGACACCAATCCTACTCAAACTATTCCAAAACACAGAAAAGGATGGACTCCTCCCTAATTCATTTTATGAAGCAAGCATAACCTTGATATCAAAACCAGGCAAAGACATCACTCAAAAGGAAAAGTACAAACCAATATCCCTCATGAATATAGAAGCAAAAATCTTCAACAAAATCCTAGCCAATAGACTCCAACACCATATCAAAAAAATAATTCATTATGACCAAGTGGGGTTCATATCAGGTATGCAAGGATGGTTCAACATTAGAAAAAATACCAACATCATTCACTGCATAAATAAAACAAAGGAAAAGAACCACATGATCATATCAATCAATGCAGAAAAGGCATCTGATGAAATCCAATTCCCATTCCTCATCAAAACTCTCAGCAAAATAAGAACAGAAGGGACATTCTTCAACACAATAAAGGGCATAGATGCAAAACCAACAGCCAACATTTTTCTTAATGGAGAGAGACTGAAATCATTTTCCTTGCGAACAGGGACCAGACAAGGATGCCCTCTATCACCACTTCTATTCAACATTGTACTGGAAGTCCTAGCCAGGGTAATAAGGCAAGAAAGGGAAATCAAAGGCATCCAAATTGGTGAGGAAGAAGTCAAACTATCCCTATTTGCTGATGATATGATCCTACCTGGAAAACCCAAGAGACTCAGTCAAAAATCTACTGGAACTAATTGAGAGATTTAGCATCAAGGCAGGATACAAGATCAATATCCCAAATTCAGTTGGATTCCTCTACACCAGCAAAGAGATTGGTGAAAAAGAAATAAGGAAATCAAAACCATTTACAAGAGCTACCAAAATAAATAAATAAATAAAATACTTGGGAATAAATCTTACAGGGACACAAAAGATCTGTACAATGAAAACTACAAAAGACTACTTCAAGAAACCATAAGAGATCTACATAAATGGAAGAACATCCCATGCTCGTGGATAGGAAGATCGAACATTTTGAAAATGTCAGTTCTACTCAAAGCAATCTATATATTCAGTGCAACCCCAATCTAAATCCCATCAACATTCTTTAAGGATATGGAGAAAACAAACACTAACTTTATATGAAAAGGAAAGAGATCTTGGGTAAGTGAAGCATTATTGAAGAAGAACAAAGTAGGAGGTATCACACTCCCAGATCTTAAAACGTTCTATACAACCACATTAGTCAAAACTACTTGGTGTTAGTATAATGACAGACACATAAATCAATGGAATAGAATTTAGAACCCAGAAATAGATCCATTGAACTATGGTCAGCTGATCTTTGACAAAGGGCCAAAATTCGTAAAGTGAGGGAAGAGATTGTCTATTTAAATGGTGTTGGCAAAACTGGATATCCACTTGCAGAGAAATGAAACAAGATCTGTACCTCACATCATACACAAAAACTAACTCCAGATGGATGAAAGACTTAAATGTGAAACCTTTAACTATACAGTTCTTCAAGAAAAAACCAGGGGCCTGCTAACCAGACGGCTGGCGGTTCAAACCCACCAGCCACTCCTCGGAAGGAAGGTTGGGCAATCCTACTTCTGTAGTGATAGTGCCTCGGAAACCCAAGGAGGGGTCGCTATGAGTTGGGGCCGACTCGACGGCACATAACAACAACAACAATATATGGCATAAACAGACTATCAAGCATAACCCAAAATGCACAAACAGCAGAAGAGAAACTAGGTGAATGGGACCTTCTAAAAATTAAATTTTTATGTGCTTCCAAAGACTTCAAAAGAGTCAAAAGAGAACCTACAGATTGGGAAATATATTTGGCAATGACGTATCTGACAAGAGACTTACTTCAACATCAAAAAGGCAAATAATCCAATTAAAAAATGAGCAGAAGACATGAATAGATACTTCACCAAAGAAGATATTCAGGGAGCCAACAAACATATGAAGAAATGCTCACAATCATTAGCCATTAGAGAAATCCAAGTCAAAACAACAATGTAGTAGCAAAGTATAAGAGAAAAACAAAAAGTGATGGCGAAGATGTGGAGAGATTGGGATTCTCCTACATTGCTGGTCGGCCTGTCAAATGATACAACCACTGTGGAAAGCAGTATGGAAATTCCTTTAAAAGTTGGAATTAGAAATACCATTTGACCCAGCCATTCCATTGCAAGGTATATATTCTAAAGAAGTGAAAGCCAGGACAAGAACAGATATATGCACACCCATGTTCATCGCAGCACTATTTACCATAGCAAAAAGATGGAAACAACCTAGATGTCCATCAACTGACGAATGGATAACCAAACTACGGTACATACACACAATGGAATACTACGCAACGCTAAACAATAATGTAGAATAAGCAAAAGACCACATAACATGGATGAAATTGGACGACATTATGCTGAGTGAAAGAAGTCAATCGCAGAAGGACAAATATTGTATTAGTCCGCTATTGTAAAAAGGCAAGGAAAGGTTTATACATGGAAAGAAAACTTCTTTGTTGGTTATCATGAATGGGAGTGGAGCAGAGGGAAAATTCCTATATAGGTTTATATATATATATATATATGTTGTTTGTTGTTATTTGCTGTCGAGTTGGCCCCGACTCATAGCG
>NW_006921736.1:176011-178397 GCF_000298275.1 Orycteropus afer afer
CTTCCAGGTATAAACTTTTCTTTGACTTTTTACAAGAGTGGACTAATATAATATTTGTCCTTCTGTGATTGACTTACTTCACTTACCATAATATCCTCCAGGAGCTCAGTAGCATAGTGCCTAAGGCACGTGACTACTAACCAGAAGGCTGGAGGTTCAAACCCACCAGCCACTCTTCAGAAGGAAGATGAGGCAATCTACTTCCGTAGTGATACTGCCTGGGAAACCCAAGGAGGAGTTGCTATAAGTCAGGTCCAACTCGATGGCAAATAACAACAACATGATGTCCTCCAAGTTCATCTTCATTATGGGGCATTTAGGAGCTCTGGTGGTGTAGTGCCCAAGGCATTTGACTGCTAACCAGAAGCCTGGCAGTTCAAACCCATCAGCCACTCCTCAGAAGGAAGGTTGGGCAATCAACTTCTGTAGAGATACCACCTCAGAAACCCAAGGCAGGGTTGCTATGAGTTGGAAATGACTCGAGGTAGTGAGGTGTTTTTTTGTTTGTTTGTTTTTGTTTTTTGTTCTCAGTGTAGTCTTGTGCAGATTCTACATTTTTCTTTAGGGTTGCATAGTATTTCATTGTGTGTATGTACCACAGTTTTTTTTTTATCCATTCCTGGATTGATGGGCACTTAGTTTGTTTCCATCTTTTTGCTATTGTCAATAGTGCTGCAATGAACATGGGTGTGCATGTATCTGTTTATGTCCTGCCTCGCACTTCTTTAGGATATATGCCTAGTAATGGGATTGCTGGATCAAATGGTATTTCTATGTCCAAGTTTATGGAATCACCATACTGATATCCACAGTAGTTGTACCATTTTACCGTTCCACCAGGAATGTATGAGAGTCCCAGTCTCTTCACATCTTTACCAGCATTTGTTATTTTCTGCCATATTGAACTTTGCTATTAATGCTGGGGTAAGATGGTATCCCATTGTTTTGATTTGCATCTCTCTAATGGCTAATGATTGCGAACATTTCCTCATGTGTTTGTGGGCTGCCTGAATATCTTCTTTGGTGAAGTGTCTGTTCATGTCTTCTGCCCATTTTTTAATTGGATAGTTTGTCTTTTTGATGTTGAGGTGTTGGAGTTTCCTACAAATTTTAGATATGTTTTTTGTCTTATGTCATTGCCAAATATTATTTTCCCATTCTGTAAGTTCTCTTTTAGAGAAGTCTTTTGATGCACATAAGAATTTAATTTTGAGAAGGTCCCAATCATCTAGTTTATCTTTTGTTGATTGTGTATCTTTGGTTATGCTTGATAGTCTAGTTATGCCATAAATTCGAGCCCATAAGTTTGCCCCTATTTTTTCTTTGATGAACTTAATAGTCTTAGGTTTCACATTTAAGCCTTTTGTCCACTGGAGTTACTTTTTGTGTATGGTGTGAGGTATGGATCTTGTTTCCTTTTTCTGCAATGGGTATGCAGTTTTGCCAGCACCACTTGGAAAAGAGATTTTGGCCCTTTGTCAAAGATCAGATGACCATAGGTCGGTGGATTGGTTTCTGGGTTCTCAGTTCTGTTCCATTAGTCTATGTGTCTGTCATTTTACCAATACCAGGTTGTTTTGACAACTGTGGCTGTATAGTAGTTTTTGATATCTGGGAGTGAGACCTCCTACTTTGCTCTTCTTCAATAGTGTTTTGTTTTATCTGAGGTCTCTTGTTTCTATATAAAATTAGTGATTGGTTTTTCCATGTCTTTAAAGAATATTGATAGAATCCAGATTGGGATTGCATTGAATGTATAGATTGATTTGGGTTATATTGACATTTTCACAATGTTCAATCTTCCCATGAATAAGCATGGAATGTTCTTCCATTTATGTAGATCTCTTATAGTTTCTTGAAGTAGTGTTTTGTAATTTTCCTTGTATAGGTCTTTTGTGTTCATGGTAAGCTTTGTTCCCAAGTATCTTGTCTTTTTAGTACCTATTGTAAATGGTATTGATTCCCTTATTTCCTTTTCAGGACCTCTTTGCTGGTGTAGAGGAATCTACTTGATTTTTGTATGGTGATCTTGTATCCTGCCACTATAGTAAATATTTCAATAAGTTCCAATAGTTTTCTTGCTGATTTTCTTGGGTTTTATAAGTATAGGATCATATCATCTGCAAATAAGATAGTTTTACTTTGAATGCCTTTTGTTTTCCTTTCTTGCCTTATTGCCCTGGGTAGGACTTCCAATACAATGTGGAACGGAAGTGAAGATAGAGGGCATCCTTGTCTGAACCAGGGGAATGGTTTCACTAGGGAAATGTTTCAGTGATGGCTAACTTTTGCTTTTTTAATGTTTCTTAGCTTATTCTCATACTTGGCCATATTCATAGTGCCTAAGGCATTTGACTGCTAACCAGAAGGCTGGCAGTTCAAACCC
>NW_006921736.1:178497-194929 GCF_000298275.1 Orycteropus afer afer
TTTTTTTTTTTTTTTTTTTAGGGGAGTTATTAAGAGCACTATTTTTATACAGTTTTGTGTGACAAGTACATTTCTGTACCTGGAACATGTTTACAGTTGTATTATCATAAATTTATGGAAGAGTTGGTGCCAAGCTAAAGGTCAGTACAGAAGAATCAATATTATGATACAGTATGATTGCTTTTAAGGTTTTCCTGCCATCTCACTTCATTCTATGTACACACACAACAAAAAAAAAAAAACAAAAAAGCAAAAATGATATAAGGAAAAATTAAATGTGCTAAGAGAGATCCATCTAAAAGTGATAGGAAGAGAACACGTCTGAACTCCAGTCACTGCTCTCGACATCGTATGCCGTCTTCTGCTAAAAAAAACACATGAGAGACTTACAGAGAGAGAGAGAGAGAGAGACTGAGGGCTGGATCAGAAAATCAAGGGAGGTCTCTTAAAATATTAAGACTATCCCAAAGGACACATTGATGATTTATTGAGAGTATAAAATGTACCTTACAAAATCTTTTTTTTAAAAAATTTTTTTATTTGGGTCAAAGTTTACAGAACAAATTCATTTTCCATACAGCAGTTCAAACACATTTTGTTTCATGATATTGACTACAAGTCCCTACAGTGTAACAGCTCTCTTCCCAATTCCTCCCTGTAGTTACCTCTTCCCTGTGCCCTTCTTTCCTATACATTCCTGCCCCCGATCTATCTCCCTGTGCAAATACTGACCTCCTGTTCTCTCTTGGTTGATCTTTCTTAGGAGTGTATCTACCTGATGTAAATGTTCACCCTATATGCCTGTCTATTGTTTGGCTGGAAGCCACAGGAGTGAGTTCAGCTCCAGACCTGAAGGGTAACTGGGGGCCAGAGTCTCAGGGGTCTCACCATGTTTTATCAGACCAGTAAAACTGGTCTTTTTTTGATTTTGAGTTTTCTTCCACATTGCTCTCTTACTAGATCCAGGATCTCCTGTACTGATCCCTTTCCAAGTGGTTGGCAGTGGTAACTGAGCACCATCTAGTTCTTCTGGTCTCGTGATCATAGAGGCTGAGGTTCTCACAGTCCACTTGCCCTCTTGACTAATAGTTTCCATGCATCTTTGGTTTTCTTCATTTTTCTTTGCTCTGGACGAGGAGAGACCCCTTGTCACATCTAGATGGCCACTTGTAAGCTTTTAAGACCCCAGTTGCTACTCACCAAATTAGGATTGAACACTGTTTTTGTGTAGTATGCTATGCCAGTTGAACTTGATGTCCCCTGAGATCATGGTCCCAAGCCTATAGGTTCAGTAACTTGCTCTATTAGGGGCGTTGACTGTGCTTAAGAAGTTATCATAACTTTCCCCCCTTTGAGTTCTATTTACATGGACATTCTTACAATACATATAAATATGTATGTAGAAATATTGCCTGCCAACCTTATATATTGCCATGGGTATATTCCTTTTTGAGTAGATGTGTCTGATCATTCATCTTATCTACCTATCTATTTACCCAGAGATTAATGTTCATTATCACTGATAACACAGTTTTGCTTATGTAAAAGGGTTTATCTTTATTATCTGTACCTCTTGTGCACCTTTCTGTGTCTTCCCTTTCCTTAGTGTTATTGTGTTGGTCACTCGCTTTTGGTATATTACCCTTCCCTTCACCCAAATCAATACTTGTCTCTACCTATCTAGCAGTGTTACTTCCCCTTCCATCCTATCCCTGGTAACCAAAAAGGAAATTTTCCTTCCATATATAAAACTTTCCTTGTCTTTTGATAATAGAGAACTAATACAATACTTACCCTTCTGTGATTGACTTATTTCACTCAGCATAATGTCCTCCAAGTTCACCCACATTACGCAATATTTTTCTTTTTTTGATGAGTTTGTTCTTTTTTTAAAATTTTTATTGTAATTTGGGTGAAAGTTTACAGAGCAAATTCACTTTCCATACAGCAGCTCACACACACTTTGTCTCATGACAGTGACTGCAATTTTCCACAATGCAACAGCTACCCTTCCACTTCCTCCCCATAATTACCTCTTCCCTGTGTCCTTCTCTCCCATGTACTCCTGCCCCCTGACCTGTCTCCCTGTGCATAAACAATCCTTCTTTCTCCCATGATTGTTCTCTCCAAGGAGTTTATCTACCTAATGTAAATGTTAAACTCATATGCCTGTCTTTTGTTTGGCTGGAAGCCATAAGTGTGGGTTCAATTCCAGACCTGAAGGGCAGCTAAGGGCCATGGTCTCAGGGGTTCCACCAGGTTACATTAGACCAGCAAACCTGGTTCGCCCAGCACCATTTTTTTTTTTTTTTTTAATAATTTTGAGTTTTGTTCCACATTGTTCTCCCACTCTATCCAGGATCTCCTACATGGATTCTGTTCTCACTGTCATATAGGCTGAGGATTGCATGGTGTACAAGTCACTTGTACTAATTGTTTCCGTGGATCTTTGGTTTTCTTCATTCTTCTTTGCCCTGGATGAGGAGACACCCATCACTGCATCTAGATGGCTGCTTGCAAGTTTTTAATATCCCAGTTGCTACTTGCCAAAGTAGGATGTGGAACAATGTTTTTGTACAGTATGTTATGCCAATTGAGCTTGATATCCCCTGGGACTATGGTCCCAAGACCACAGGTCCAACTACTCACTCCCTCTAAGTAGCTGGCTTTAGCCAAGAATTGACCACAACCTTGTCCCTTGTCAACTCTACTATATACCTGAGAATTCTTACCATACAAATACACTTGTAGAAACATTGTCTGTCAACCCTATATATGGCCATGGGCACACTCCCCCCTGCACAGACATACCTAATAGTTCAGCCTGTCCACCCATCTATCCACCCATATTGCCTTCACTGACAACGCAGTACTGTATGTGCAAAAGGGTTCATCTTTGTTGTCTGTACTTCCCATGCACCTCTCTATGTCTTCCTCTTCCTCAATGCCACTGTGTTGATCACTTACATTTGGTACATTGCCCTTCTCTTTACCCAAATCAGTACTTGTCTCTACCTATCTAACAGTGTTCCCTCACCACCCTTCCCACCCCTGGTAACCAACAAAGAAAATTTCCTTTCATATATAAACCTACCCTTGACTTTTACAATAATGGACTAATACAATATTTGTCCTTCTATGATTGACTTATTTCACTCACCATAACGTCCTCCAAGGTGTTTTGCAGATTCTACATTATTCATGAGTGTTGCATAGTATTCCATTGTGTGTATGTACCATAGTTTGTTTATCCTTTCCTGGGTTGATGGGCACTTAAGTTGTTTCCATCTCTTTGCTATTGTCAATAGTGCTGTGGTGAACACGGGTGTGCATATATCTGTTCATGTCCTGCCTTGCACTTCTTCAGGATATATGCCTAGCAATGGGATTGCTGGATCAAATGGTATTTCTATTTCCAACTTTTTAAGGAATCACCATACTGATTTACACAGTGGTTGTATCTTTTATAGTCCCATCAGGAATGTATGACAGTCCCAATCTCTCCACACCCTCACCAGCATTTGTTATTTTCTGTCTTACTGCACTTTGCTTTAATGCTGGGGTGAGACGATATCTCATAGTTGTTTTAATTTGTATCTCTCTAATGGCTCATGTTAGTGAACATTCCTTCATGTCTCTGTTGGCTGCCTGAATATATTCTTTGGTGAAGTGTCTGTTCATGTCTTCTGCCCATTTGTCAATTTAATTATTTGTCTTTTTAATGTTCAAGTGTTGGAGTTTTCTATAAATTTTGGAGATAAGTTCTTTGTGCAATATGTCATTGCAGAATATTTTTTTCCATTCTGTAGGTTCTCTTTATACTCTTTTGGAGAAGTCTTTTGGGGCACATAAGAATTTAATTTTTAGAAGGTCCCATTCATCTAGTTTATCTTCTGCTGTTCATGCATTTTGGGTTATGCTTGATAGTCTATTTATGCTATAAATTAGGGCCCATAAATTTGTCCCTATTTTTTCTTTGATGAACTTTATAGTTTTAGGTTTCACATTTATATCTTTGATCCATCTGGAGTTAGTTTTTGCATATGGTGTGAGGTATGGATCTTGTTTCCTTTTTTTGCAAATGGATATGCAGTTTTGCCAGCACCATTTGGAAAGAGGATATGTCTTCCCCATTGAACGGATTTTGACACTTTGTCAAAGATCAGCTGACCATGGATCGATGGATTGATTTCTGGGTTCTCAATTCTGTTCCATTGGTCTATTTGTCTGTCATTGTACCAATACCAGGCTGTTTTGACAACTGTGGCCGTATAGTAGGTTTTGATACCTGGGAGTATGAGACCTTCTACTTTGTTCTGGAGTAGGGTTTTATTTGTCTGAGGTCCCATTCCTTCTTTATAGTAATACTGCCTCAGAAACCCAAGGAGGGGTCACTATGAGTCAGGTCCGACTCGATGGCACATTATAACAACAACAACAATTTTATAAAGAAATAGATTGCCCAATCTTCCTTCTGAGGAATGGCTGGTGTGTCTGAATTGCCAGCCTTCTGGTTAGCAGTCAAGTGCTTAAGGCACTACGCTACAAGAGCTCCTTTAAAAATTAGTGATTGTTTTTTCCATGTCTTTAAAGAATGTTGATGGGATCAGGAGCTGGATTGCATTGAATGTCTGGATTGCCTTGGAAATGTTCAGTCTTTCTATTCATGAGCATGGTGTGTTCTTCCATTTATGTAGATCTCTTATAGTTGCTTGAAGTAGTGTTTTGTAGTTTTCTTTGTATGGGTCTTTTGTGTTCCTGGTAAGATTAATTCCCTAGTATCTTATTCTTTTGATAGCAATTGTAAATGGTATTTATTTCCTTTTCAGTGATCTCTTTGCTGGTATAGAGGAATCCAACTGATTTTTTTATCTGTTGATCTTGCATCCTGCCTATGCTAAATCTCACATTTGATCCAGCAATCCCATTACTAGGCATATATCCTATGCTAAATCTCACAATTAAGTAGATTGCCCAGTCTTCATTCTGTGGAGTGGTTCATGGGTTGGAACTGCTAGCCTTCTGGTTAGCAGTCAAATGCCTTAGGCACTATGTCACCAGAGCTCTTTGTATAGAGTCTTATCAATTTGGATGCCTTTGAATTTCCTTTCTTGCCTTATTGCCCTGGGTAGGACTTCCTATGCAGTGTTGAATAGAAGTAGACATAGAAGGTATCCTTGGCTGGTTCCTGTTTGCAAGGGGATTGGTCTCAGTCTCCCTCCATTAAGAATAATGGTGGCTGCTGGTTTTGTACATATACTCTTTATTGTGTTGATGAATTTCCCTTTTATTCCTATTTTTCTGAGAGTTTTCATAAGAATGGGTGTTGGAATTTATCTAGTGTCTGTTCTGCATCAATTGATGTAATCATGTGGCTCTTTTCCTTTATTTCACTTATGTGGTAGGTTATATTGATTGTTTTTCTAATGTTGAACCATTCTTGCATACCTGGTATGAATGCCACTTGGTCCTGATGTATTACTACTATTTTTTGATGTTTAGTTGGAGTCTATTGGCTAGGATTTTGTTGAAGATTTTTGCATCTATATTCTTGGCAAATATTGATTTGTAGTTTTCTTTTAAATGATGTTTTTGCTTAGCTTTAGTATCAAAGTTATGCTTGCTTCATAAAGTGAATTTGGGAGGATTCCATCATATTCTATGGGAGCTCTGGTGGTGTAGTGCCTAAGACATTTGACTGCTAACCAGAAGCTGGTGGTTCAAATCACCAGCCACTCCATGGAAGGAAGGGTGGTTAATCTACTTCCGCAGTGATACTGCCTTGGAAACCCAAGGAGGAGTTGCTAGGAGTCAAATCCAACTTGAAGGCAGTGAGTCTTGTTTGAGTTTTATCATATTCTATATTCTGGAATAGTTTGAGTAGGATTGGTATCAGCTCTTCTCTGAATGATTAGTAGAACTCTCCAGTGAAGCCATCATCTGGGCCAGGACTTTTTTTGTTGGTAATTTTTTTTATGACCTGTTCAATTTTTTTCTTTATGTGTCTGTTCAAAAATTCTACCTCAGTCTGTGTTAGTTTAGGTAATTAGTGTGTTTCTAGAAATCTGTCCATTTATTCTAGGTTTTCAAATTTTTTGAAATACATTTCTTCATACCAAAAAACCTCACTGCCATTGAGTCAATTTGACTCATAGCAACCCCTCCTTGGGTTTCCAAGGTGGTATCTCTACTGAAGTAGATTGCCCAAACTTCTTTCAAAATATCCCAATACTTTTATTTTTATTTCTGTTGATTGTGTTGTGGCATCACCCATTTCATTTCTTATTCATGTTATTTCCATCTTCTCCTTCTTCTAAAGGAGACTTTAATACACTACTTTCAATGAAAGATAGAACAAGAAAGAAACTCAACAAAGACACAGAAGAACTAAACAATACGATCAACCAACTTAACCTTATAGACATCTACAGAGCACTTCACCCAACAACAACAGGAGTTACAGTCTCCTACTATTACTGTAGGAGCTCTGGTAGCATAGTGGCTAAAGCACTTGACTGCTAACCAGAAGGCTGGCAGTTCAAACCCACCAGCCACTCCTCGGAAGGAAGGTTGGGCAATCCTACTTCCACAGTGATACTGCCTCGGAAACCCAAGGAGGGGTCGCTATGAGTCGGGGCCGACTCGACGGCACATAACAACAATAACATCTATTACTGTGGCATCATCTATTTGTCTTTTCAATTCTGTTAATGTTTGATTTATGCATTTTGGGCCCTCTCACTGAGTGCATAAATATTTATTAGGGTTATATCCTCTTGTCCAATTGAGTCAATATATAATGTCCTTCCTTGTCTCTTGTTCTGGTTACCTAGTACTGCTCTCACAGGAAATATATCACAAATGGGATGGCCTTAACAAACAGGAGTTTATTCTCTTACAGTTTGGAGGCTTTAAGTCCAAGTTCAAAATGCCAGGCTCTAGAGGCTGTGTAACAGCCCCCTGACTTTTGGCTTCAGCTGTGTCTCTTGCTCCTGGCCCACTGAAGCTAGAGGCATCTTTTCACTCAGGCAGCTACTGGTTGCTGAGGCTAGCAAGCCCAAAATTGACAAATAAAATGGCACAGTCCCGCTGTTACCAAACCACATGGCAGGCCATTAATTTAAGTCCACTGAAAGTCTCAAGGTCGGCAGAGCATGGCAGGCTGCTGAACAAAGACTTGGCTACATGCAGTGTTCAAGAGTTCCATAAGGTAGAGACCATTCCCAAAGCTGTTTCTTATATAAGGGAAGTGGGCCACATACCCAAAGGCAGCTACTCAGCTGCTCACAGTAGATTCCATCATGGAATTGATTACCAGTCTCATCATGGGGAATACTACATCCAGCTGCCCAGCCACTCAACCAGGCCTAGCCAAGTTAACACACAAACTTAACCACCACATCTCTTGTGGTGTTTTTTGTCTTAAAGTCTATTTTATCAGAAATTAATATTGCTATACCTGCTCCTTCTGATTGCCATTTGCTTGATATATCTTTTCCAACCTTTGATTTTCAGTCGATTTTTGTCTTTGTCTCTAAGGTGAGTCTCTTGTAGACAATATGTTGATGGGTCATGTTTTCTTATCCAGTCTGCAATTTTAATGGTGCATATAATCCATTTACATTCAATGTAATTATATAGACAACTACAAATTTATTCCTGTCATTTTGTTATGTGTTTTTTCATTGTGTTACTGATTTCTTTATTCCATATAATTTTCTGTGCTGAGCGTATTTGTTTATGAAATTTATTACTTCCTTCATTGCTTTTGTTTTAGTAATTGCTAAATATTTGTACTTGTCCTGCTTTATTTTGGTGTGAAGATTCATCATTTTTCTTTCAGGTCACCCTGTGATTTATAATTTTCTTCCCAAGTTTAGAAAAGTCTGTTCTATCTCCCAATTGTCTTGATTCCTCACCATTTGGAAGTTCTGTACCAATACTATTTACTCCCTATTTTTGGTTTGTAGTTGTCCTCATTACCAGTTGATGTCTCTGGTTCCCTTTTTATAGTCTCATAAACTTATTTTACTTTGGATACTTCTATAGCTGTGTTGGTTTCTCAGTTATGTCATCATGTGTATTAATCATTCTTTGCTGCCTGCTGTTGTTGATTCTCTGTCTGAAGGACTCCCTTTAGCATCTCTTCTAAGCTTGGTCTGGTTTCTGCAGATTCTCTTAATTTCTTTTTATTTAGAAAAATCACTGTTTTCCTTTCTAATTGTTAGCCACAAGTGCAGTCTTTGCCCATGCAGTCCTTGGTGAGCAGAACTATTCTTAGTTTGCTACCAGATGCAACCACTTGCAAATATGCAAAATGGCTGCACCCTCAGGACAGCCAGCAGTCTTCAGCTTTGTTTGTCTACTTTTTCAAAGTTTTCATTCAGGTTCCTTTACCAGTTGGTATTTAATCAACTTCTTTATCCTTCCCTCGAAAGCTCAGGGTTCCAGGATTATCTTCTGTATCTGTTTCAATTGGTTTTTTATTTCTTTGTTGCAGAGGGTCTGTGTAGCTTGTCTGCCTATTCTGCCATCTTACCGCAAGTCCAAAGCTATGTTTAAAAGCCATACATTTATTTTTACCATCTGCCATATGGCCATTTTTGCCAGAAAAAGAGGAACCAGTTACTACTATATGGCTAAATCTAGAGTCATCCATCATCACTGTTGAAAAACACCCTGGGGAGAGTAACATCATCAAGTTGCATTCATTGAACAAGGACTTAAATAATGCTTTCAACAAACCCACATTTTCTTTAATGAAAAACTGAAACAACCTTTGGTGCCATCTTATTGCAATAATTCAAGCTTAGATAGTTGACCTTCCTTCTTTTTACTCTCTCACACATGTGCTTGTTTGTTTTTTCCTTTGTTTAGTTGTTGGTTGTTTTCTATTTTCCCCTTACTTTTTGTTTGGAACAGGCTAAAACTTACAAATACAGTACAATGAATTCCAATAAACTCTTTAATTTGCCAAAAGGTTAGCATTTTGCTACTTTTACTTTATTCAACTATGTGTGTGTGTGTGTACTTTCATTCTTATTATTTGTGGCAAATCATTTAAAATTAAGTTGCTGAAATCATGGTCCTTTACCCCTAATGACTTGAGCTTGTATTCTCTTGGAATAAAGACATTTACTTAATAAACAGAGCCCAGAGAGTAAAAAAATGAAAGGGCTGGTATTCATCAAGGACAGGTATGAAAGAAAACATTTTGAGGAATAATTTGCATACCTACTGTCATCAAGTCAGGTCCAACTCATAGCGACCTCTCTTTAGTTTCTGAGGCAGTATCACTATGGAAGTAGATTGCCCAAGCTTCCTTCTAGGGAGTGGCTGGTAGGTTTGAACCACCAGCCTTCTGGTTAGCAGTCAGATGCCTTAGACATGATGCTACCACAGCTCCTCTAGTAGCCTGAATAATTAATAAAGTTTGGATTTTATTTGCCCTACAAGCTTTGTCTTCTAAAGGATTCAGTGGGCTAACCCAAGTGAAAAAATTAGTGATGTGTTGATTCTGCACATTCCCAACATATTTGAAGCTTCCTAATGCTGTTTCAGGGAGCTCTGGTAGCATAGTGTCTAAGGCACTAGATTGCTAACCACAAGGTTGGCGGTTCAAACCCACCAGCCACTCCCCGGAAGGAAAGTTGGGCAATCTACTTCTGTAGTGATACTATCTTGGAAACCTAAGGAGGGGTCACATGAGTTGGGCCCAACTTGACAGCACATAACAACAACAACAACAACAACAACCTCATTTATTGTGCCTCAGAGATACTGAATATTTTCATAAATTGAAGGTTTATAGCAACACTGCCTGAAGTTTATTGGCACCATTTTTCCACCAGCATGTGCTCCCTTTGTGTCTGTTCAGATTTTGGTAATTCTCACAATATTTCAAACTCTTTTCTCATCCTATTGCACAGTTAAAAGACTACAGTATAGTGTAAACATATACACTAAGAAACCAAAAATTTCATGTGACTCACTTTATTGAAATATTTGCTTTATTGCAGTGGTCTGGAATCTAACCCACAATATGTCTGACATATATCTGTACTCTTTTGCTAAGTATTAAATCTTCCATTCTCAGGCTAATCATTCTGCAAACCTCAGGCTTGAGGATCAGATTAGGAAGTAAAACCTGCTATCTACCAAATATCCTAAAAACCAAATCCTAACACAAGTTGATGCTGGAGATAGTGCCGTTTACTTACAGCTCCCTACCTTTAAGAAATACTCAGGTATGTCTAAGCAAAAGGGAATATACCTATGACCATATATAATGTTTATATGGTCCTTATAAATAGAATTAACAGTAGGCCAAGTTATGATAACTTCTTAGGCACAGTCAGCCACCCTAATGGAGCAAGTTGTTGGACTTGTGGGCTAGGGACCATGGTTGTGGGGGACATCAGGCTCAATTGACATAACATACTATACAACAACACTGTTCTACATCCTACTTTGGTGAGTAGTGGCTGGGGTCTTAAAAGCTTGCAAGAAGCCATCTAGATGCAACTACTGGTCTGTCCTTATCCAGAAAAGGAAAAATGTAAAAAAGCAATGACACATGGACATAATTAGTCCAGGCGATTAGTGGACCATGAGACCAGAAGAACTAGATAGTGCCCAGCTACTACTGTCAACCACTTAGAAAGGGATCAGTACAGAAGATCCTGGATATAATAGGAGAACAATGTGGAAAAAAACTTAAAATCATAAGAAAGACCAGGTTTACTGGTCTAATAGAGCCTGGTGATAGCCCTGAGACTATGGCCCCTAGTTACCCTTCAGGCATGGAATTGAACTCACTCCCGCGGCTTCCAGCCAAACAACAGACAGGCATGTAGGGTGAACACCAGGTAGATACACTCATTGGAAAGATTAATCATGGGAGAACAGAAATGCAGTATTTGCATAGGGAGATAGCTCATGGGGGGAAGAATACATAGGAAAGGACACAGGGAAGAGGTAACTACAGGGAGGAATTGGGAAGAGAGCTGTTACATTGTGGGGATTGCAGTCAATGCCATGAAACAAAAACGTGTATGGACTGCTGTGTGGAAAGTGAATTTGCTCTGTAAACTTTCACCCAAATCACAATAAAAATTGAAAGAAAAAAAAAAAAAAACTTCCCCCAAGCCTCTCTTGCCTATGTATTAATTTATTTTTGACAAAGCTCATCTCATCAATTCAGTCAGTACCACTGACCTTTGATATATCCCTTCCCTTGTTTATTCACAGATGGCCATTTCCTGACTGCTCCTATCTCAGTGGAATGTTCTTAGAAAAATGTACCTCTTTCAAGGTCTCATAATGCCCATGGTCAGTATGTAATTATGTCATGCCATGCTTGTTTCCATTGGGACTAAACTTTGAAGAGTCAAGTTGGCAGATATATTTGTGGTATTGCCTTTTGAAGAGCAATGTTTTAAATTTCAATTGCAAAGGCTTTTTGAAAAAACAACTTAAAATATAGTCAACTGTCTCATTTGGATCTCAAAATAGATGCACCAGATCTGCATTTCTGAGTAAAAATACCATGGTCTGAACATGAAATATGTGATGGTAGAACACTTAACTTCCTTTCATGAGCTTATTGGCACATATACTCTCAACTGCAGATATTTCAAAGGCATAATTTTCATCTCAGTAGATTTAGGAGTATGCCCCAAAACTACAATAGACTAGAGTTTCTCAACCTTGGCACTACTGAC
The DNA here is from genome assembly GCF_000298275.1 of Orycteropus afer afer. Classification (NCBI taxonomy): domain Eukaryota; kingdom Metazoa; phylum Chordata; class Mammalia; order Tubulidentata; family Orycteropodidae; genus Orycteropus; species Orycteropus afer. The sequence goes on from NW_006921736.1 coordinate 190,221, forward strand.
TTTTGGGGATGGAAAATTCTTTGTTGTGGGGGACTGCCCAGTGAATTGTTGGATGTTTAGCAGCATCTCTGCCCTCTACCTACTACCAGATGCCAGTTGCAGTAACTGTGCACCCAACCATTATGACAGCCAAAAACTTCTCTACAAAAAATCCAGTTTCCATTGAATCACCTCCAACTCATGGTCACCCTGTGTGTCCAAGTAGAACCATGATCCACAGAGTTTTCAGTGGCTGCTTTTTCAGAAGTAGATTGCCAGACTTTTCTTCTCAGGTATATTTGGGTAGTCACAAACCTCAATCTTTTGGTTGGCAGCCAAGTTCATTAACTGTATGTACTACCCCAAAACCCAAACCCATTATCACTGAGTTGATTTGGACTCACAGCAACCCTATAGGACAGAATAGAAGTGACCCACATGTTTTCCAAAGCTGAAATCTTCATGGAAGCAGACTGCCACATCTTTCTTCCATGGAGGGGCTGGTGTGTTCTAACCACTGACATTTTGGTTCACCATTGAGTACATAACCACTGTGCCACTAGGGCTCATTTAGCATCACTCAGGGGCTCAAAAATGACTTTAGACAATGCCAGATATCCTCAAGGGTGGCAAAATTACCTCAGTGGAGAACCCCTGCAATAGATGATTGGTTCATTTTTCACATGTGATTAGGGTAAAGCAATCTTAGGAAGTGCTGGCATGTTTTAAAAATCATATGTGCAGACTGTCTAATTAACTGCAAGGTCTCTGAGAACAGAGATTAGGTTTTATTTATCTCTGTGTCACTAAAAGTGTCTGCCACAGTCCTTATATTGTATAGCTGTCATTGGTGTTGTTTCTTAAATATTTTCTTCTGAGAAATATTTCCTTCCCAGAATGGTAGAATTTAAATTCCCACCCTACCTGCAGTTACAGGTAACCACATGACTTTGCTTTGACCGATGAAATGTGAATGAAAGTGATATATGTCTCTCCTGGTAGAAACTTTAAGAACTAGTGCACAATTTACCACACGCTTGCTTTCTGGCGTGATGACCAAAAAACGTTTGAGGTGCTGGCTGCTCTATCAGTCTGGGTTCCTACATGACTGTGATGAGCAGAGACTCTGCTGGCCATTCTTGGACATGAAGCATGAGTGAAAAAATAATATCTTGGTGATTTAAGCTACTGAGCGTATATATATATATATATATTTGTTGTTGTTGTTGTTATGTGCCGTCGAGTCGGCCCCGACTCATAGTGACCCCTCCTGGGGTTTCCGAGGCAGTATCACTATGGAAGTAGGATTGCCCAACCTTCCTTCTGAGGAGTGGCTGGTGGGTTTGAACCACCAGCCATCTGGTTAGCAGGCAAGTGTCTTAGCCACTATGCTACCAGAGCTCCCAATATATATATATATATAATATTTTTTTTTTTTAAATCATAAATCGTTAACCACTCAACTATCAGCCAAAAGATTGGCAGTTCAAACTCACTTAGAAGCACCTTAGAAGACAAGCCTGGCAAACTGCTTCTGAAAGGCACAGGATACAATTCTTTAGTCAGGGCAGCCTCTTCTTTGCCATGCCCATAGGCAGACCTCTCTTTGACTCTCAGCCCATTGGCCTATTTGGCTGGCCTGGCCACTGCCCAGCTAAGTGTTAGAAAGCTATTTAGCTCTGCCAATAAGTGTCCAGAAGGACCCCACTCTGCCAGCAAGCCTCCTTCCTGAAGGTGATTATCTTTCTCATTCTGTGGCCCCACAGAATGAGGGGAAACTCACTGAACCATCTCCTGCTCGTCTCCTGGTTCTGTTGCCACTGTTTCTCTGCCACTGTTTTTTGCTGTCTCTCATACCATCTCTGGTGTTACAACTCTATCTCTTGGGTCTAGGACATTTCCAGCACAGGCACCTGGGTCCAAAGGATGTATTCCATGTCTGGCTCTTCTTCTTGGTGGCAGTTAGGTTACCCCTCTGTTATGGATCATTTTAAGCCTAGCAGGATGGTAATGCTGACCAATCCCCTGTTCTTATTCCATACATATTATTTGCATAGTCTCACCCCTACAAGGGGTACCTTACACTTTATTTACATCATTAGCAATCTATCCAATCCCCTTAGTGGGCCACAACTACCTCATTTGCATAGTCCCACCCAGTCATTTAGTGGGAGTTAAAAAGACAAATGGCTAGAGAGCTACAATAAATCTGCACTGCAGTAGATACACAGGAATCCACATCAAACCAATTATACTGAAATAAGAGACAGGATAGGAATAGAAAATAGGGATTATGGGAAATAAATTCATATAAACACAAGAGATAGAGCTTATGAATAAAAAAATGATATTATGTTATAAAGTGATGTTGTTGTTTTGTTGTTACGTGCTGTCAAGTCGGACTCGACTCATAGTGACCCCTCCTTGGTTTTCTGAGGTAGTATCACTACAGAAGTAGATTGCCCAACCTTCCTTCCGAGGAGTGGCTGGTGGGTTTGAACCGCCAGCCTTCTGGTTAGCAGTCAAGTGCCTTAGGCACTACGCTACCAGAGCTCCTAAGTATGATTAATTAAAGCTGTATGTAATGGGGATTTAAAAGCAAATAATAGTTTTACTTATTAAATGCAATATAGTCAATCCTCATTATTTACATATTCTGTATTTGTGAATTTGCTTACTTGCTAAATTTTATTTGTAACCCCAAAATCAATACTCACAGGGCTTTTGTGGTCATTTACATACATGAACAGAGCAGTGAAAATATGAGATACTTGATGAACGTATTCCTAGCTGAAGTAGAACAAGGCAATACTTTGCCTTGTTGCTTCAGCTCTCATGCTGCAAACAAGTATCCTTTTTGTGGCCTATTTAGTGCCACATTTTTCATATATTTATCCTTTATGTTGGTAGTGTTGCTGTTTAAAATGGTCCCCGACTGTAGTGTTGAAGTGCTGTCCAGTGTTCCTAGGCACTAAAGAGAGAAAACACATGGAAAGATAAATTCATTCAGGCACAAGTTATAGTGCTGTGGCTGTAAGTTCAATGTTAATTAATTCACAATACATAGCAAAGTATTTTTAAACAGAAACATTAAAAAAAAAAAAAAAAGTCAATATATTGGTCAACTGATAAAAATGTTGTGACCAGAGGCTTGCAGGAACCGAACACTGTGCTTCAAGGTTCAGTTAATTTAGTTGATTATTATATGAATATTTATCTATCCATCCATCCATCTGTCCATCTGTATCCATATAGTAACAGGAAGAGTATTTCATTTACTGCCCTCCACCAAATGCAGGAAAGGAGGCATATTTTTGAAGAAGTGAATATTCCCACCTCTAGTTTTACAGTCTCTTTTCCCCCACATACATACTAAATTCTAAATACTTACAAAACAAATTAATACATTTACTATCCTCCAGAATGATTAAATCCAGTGATTCACATAATGCAATATATAATTACTTCCATGTTGAACCCGCACATCACTTCAAAAGAAATAAAAATGAAAATACGTCATAAGCCAGCAATGTTCAATCAATAAATCTAATGTTAATATAAATTTAGGTAAAGAAGAATCCATGAAACACCACATAATGTGGATGAACTTGGAGGACATCATGCTGAGTGAACTAAGTCAATCACAAAAGGACAAATATTGCATGTGTCCACTACTATAAAAAACCAAGGAAAGGTTTACATACAGAAATAAACATTCTTTGAGGGTTACTGGGCATGGAAGGAGAGGAAAGGGGAGGGAAAATCACTTAGTAGGTTGTTGTTGTTGTTAGGTGCCGTCTAGTCGCTTCCGACTCATAGCGACCCAATGCACAGCAGAACAAAACACCACCACCCAATGCCGCACTAGCTCCGTGATCCTTGCTATACTTGAGCCCACTGTCACAGCCACCGTGTCAATCCATCTCATCGAAGGCCTTCCCCTCTTTCGTTGACCCTCCACCTACGAAGCATGACATCCTTCTCTAGGGAATGATCCCTTCTGACAACATGACCAAAGTAGGTGAGACGAAGTCTGGCCATCCTCGCTTCCTAGGAGCATCTCAGCTGCACTTCCTCCAGGACAGAGCTGTTAGTTCTTTTGGCAGTCCATGGTACTTTCAGCATTCTTCGCCAGCACCACAACTCAAAAGAATCAACTCTTCTTCAGTCTTCCTTATTCATTGTCCATCTCTCACATGCATACGAGACAATTGGAAATATCATGGCTTGTGTCAGGTGCACCTTAGTCTTCAAGGAGACATCCTTGCTCCTCAGCACTTGAAACAGTTCCTTCGTGGTTGACCTTCCCAGTGCTACACATCATCTAATGTTCAGATTGCTGCTTCCATTGGCCTCGACTGTAGACCCAAGCAACGTGAATTATATTTGAGAACCTCAATCTTTTCTCCATTTATTATGATGCTCCTTATTGGTCAAGTTGTGAGTATTTTTGTCTTCTTTATATTGAGATGAAATCCATACTGCAGACTGTGTTCTTTAATCTTCATCAGTAAGTGCCTCAAGTCATCCTCACTTTCAGCAAGCAAAGTTGTATCATGAGTGTATCTCAGGTTGTTAATGATTCTTCCTCCAAACCTGATGCCACGTTTTTCTTCATATAGTCCAACTTCCTGGATTATTTGCTCAACATATAGATTGAATAAATATGGGGAAAGGATACAACCCTGACACACTCCCTGATTTTAAACCATGTAGTGTCCCCTTGTTCC